>NC_133769.1:339517365-339566683 GCF_003597395.2 Chelonoidis abingdonii
AAAAAGAAAAATAATATTCCTACTGGCTTTTGGATTCTTACTTCCCACTGCTAGCCACTCATATCATAAGCATCTTTCCCAAATCTGGACCTTAGCTTCCAGAGATCTGGGTGCCTAGCATGAACCTCCAAGCTTAATTACCAGCTTGGATGTTATCTCACTGCCACCAACTCCCTGGTGCTGCAGAGCTTACCCTCCGTAGATCTAACACAAAGAGAATTCCCCTCCCCTTCGTTCCTTAGCCTACCCAGAGAACTCAAACAAGTCTTAAAAAGAAAGCTTTATATAAAAAAAGAGAAAAAAAACATCAAAATATTCTCTGTATCAAGATGACAATACAGGGCTATTGCTTATAAGAAATATGAATAAACAGTCTGATTCAAAAAGAGATCCCATTTGAAACATTCCAGCAAGCTACACACATGTAAATACAACCAAAACAACATAAAAGCCTGTATTGTTTTTGTTACCTGTACTTACAATTTGGAAACAGAAGATTAGAAGATAGAAAGAACCTTCTCATAGCTGAGAGACAGACAAAAGACTCAGACCCCCAAAAATTCCCTCCCTGACTTTGAAAAAGCCAGTTTCCTGATTGGTCCTCTGGTCAGGTGTTTGGTTCCCTTTGTTAACCCTTTACAGGTAAAAGAACCATTAACCCTTAGCTATCTATTTATGACACCTCCATTACCATACTATCTGAGCAACTGAATAAATATTTACAAATAAAAATCTTTTGTCCCTTCCTTCCAATTGTGCAGGAAAAATTGCTTGACTGTAGGTTAGCCTATAGGCTGTTTGGTATATTTGCATGAAGGCATAACCAAGGGAAAGTCAAGTCAAAGAGATGAAATTTACATTTAGTTCTGAGCATAGTTAGGTTTCTGGTCATTCTTATCTCATGTAGGAATGACTTCCACAGTCTAGGTCCAGCTATTGTGAAAGCTCTGTCACTTGCATTCATAAACCTCTCCATACTGGACAATAGTTCAGTTGTTCTCAGCAGTTAATATCTGCTTTTGTTGGTGGTTCCTGGAGTTGAACTCTTCAGCACCAGCTGTAGAGCTTACTGAAGGACTCACCTCTGGAACTTGCCATGCTGAACAGATTATTACAGCCTGAATTTGGACACCTTGAAACAATGCAAAGCTGTAGTTATTGCATCTGGTCGAACATCTGTGTTTGCAGTATCTTCAGTTTGACTGGGCTCCTAGAAATTAGATGGATCATATCTGTGGATTGTAGCAATAGTGGCAGAGTTTGTACAGCCCATTATGCGTAGTTTGGTATCTGTGTGTTTGTTGTTTTGTATCACAGTTTTTGGCTAGTCAAAGGCAATAGGTATTATTAGTTAATAAAAATACATAAATCATGTTCATCCAACTAACCTATTTTTTTCTGCAAGAAAAATTCAAGTAGCTTTGACAAATTAGGTGTGGAATATTTCCTACATGATCTGAATAATATCCTACCTATGGCTTTACTTCTCAGATACAGTATCAGTAAGATGTTCCATTAGTAGTTGGGTGATACACTAAAGGCAGCACTTTATATTTATAGGAGACCTTGTATTCTGAAGGATCCCTGTTTCTTAAACTATGGGACCTTGCATGAGACCTGCACTGGGGTTGCAAAGAGCCTTTTTGCCACTGTGCTATGCGTACAATGATCAAGCACAAATCGTCCCAAAGAGGGCAAGAAAGAGGTGGAGCCATGTTGCAGACAGATCACACGAGGAGGTAGAGGCTACGCCATCCTAAAACAATGTTCAGTGAATGATTGTACCCCTCCGAGGCACAATCCTTCTCTGATCTCTCACATGGAGCAGTGCAGCTCTGCATCAAACCCTGCACAGTGAGGCTTTGTCTTCTTCATGGAAATTAAGTGAAAAAAATACCACCAGATCCAACACTGGTTCAACTATGGTTAGGAACACCGGAAGCCTGAATGTAGACAAGGCTCCTTTTTTTACCATTATATAAATAATCCTGCTTTTAAGCAGGATAATAAAATGCCACAAGCTGCTGAAGCTTTGTCTGCATTTATGACTCCCACGAGTTTGGCCTGCTGGTAGTTTGACTTTTGCTGTGTATCTGACCTCTCTCTGGAGCAGTAGGTATCAACTCCAGAAATAACCTCCTAAAAATAATATGCCTATTCTTTTCTCCAATAAAAGTCTACCCTGAAGACAAGCAATAGTAGTCGGAGAGATCCAATCCGATGACATACTTTTACTATGTGCTTATTTCATATCTCCACCTAATTCCCTATGAGAATGAATAGCTTGTGAACTCAGAAGTGATGCAGATACTAAATGCCTGTATACGTGTAACCCTCTTTAAAAGAGCTATAGAGAAGCGGGTGGGGAGATGGACATGAGTTGTGTCTGGGTCATTGTTGCTAGGCAGACGCACAATTAGCACTCCACACCCTGAAGTTCTGGAATTGGGTGTGGTAGTTTTGTGTATGCTAATTGGGTTCCTAGTAGTTGAAGCTCCATGTGGGCAAGTGGCCAGGGCTATTACTTTACCAAAGACTACGTCACCTGCATGAAATGAAAGACACTGAGTCATAGGAGTAGAAAGCAGGCTGTTTCCCCCTAACTCTGAGACATTTTACAGCAGGTTAGTGAGACTATTAACCTGCCAACAGGGAAGTCCTCGTAGTGTTAATTATGGAAAGGGACTATTGGGAGGGGAAATTATTTTATTTTAAGTGTATACTTTCACTTTTTGATTTTAGCCAAACTGTTCTAGTTAAATTGTCTCAACTAGTATGATTCACCAACTTGTCTCTTCTTTAAATGTGATAATAGGGAAAGAATTATTTATATTTTGCTCTTCTCAGTTTTGTATTTTTTTGTAACAGGGTTTTTTTTAATCTATATACTTAAACTGAGTGCTTGGTTGGTTAATTAGTAAGCTGAGTGATTTCAGCAGAGGAGGAAATGTGCACGGATTCCAGCTAGAAAAGTTTAAAAACAGATGGTACAGAGTTTAAAATGACAGTTATTGGTCATCGGGGGTAACATACAGAGTATAGGGGGATACTAGTATTTTGGTATTGGACAGCACATAACATATACAGTCTGCAAGGTCCTCAATGCAGGGTGTACGGTGGGTGAGATCAAGATACAGTCAGGAAGCAGTGAGGGCACATCACTCATACAAAAAGTCACAGGCAGTCATGGGTATAAGTAAGCGGGCGGGGTAATGGGGATAGGGTGACCCTCACATGGTGGAGTTCAGTTCGGTTGGTTCATGGCTCAGGGGATATAGTCTAGCAGGCGAGGTTAACAGGTCTCTTCACCCTTGTGGGTGCACAAAGTCATGCCCAGCTCACTCTTGGTATTGGCGGTGGCCAGTGATGTGCTCTGTGTAAATGTCTCTAGACCATCGAATAGTGTCCGAGACCATTAGGTGTCTCATGAGCTGCGCGTAGCCACGGCCCACCTCATGCAAGTGGAAGGAAGCTATTGTTGCAGTGCTTTCAATTCAGCAGACTGTAGAATTTTGGTGATCAAAGACGGTAACTGAGACTCAGGTGACCTCAACCTAAGCGTTTGGGAACTCAGTTACTTCTCATTGTATTTCTGTGGGGACTGACCTGATGAGATTTAATTTTTCTTTTGGTGTCTATATAAATGAAGATAATGAATGTGGATTATAAAGTAGCCATGTTATGTTGTAGAAATTAAATTGTTTTCTTTATCATTATAAGATTTTTATAAAGTTGATACTTAAGAATTAAGTTCATGCCTCTTGTTCTTTTGGGGCTTGATTATGGGGACATTTGACCCTGTGTAAGTCTTGCTGAAAATCCTCAGTGTCTGAATTCTGGGTCTCCATGTGCCTGTCTCTGGGAGATTTTTGTTTTTTGTTTTTGTTTCGACACTAGACATGCCTAAGCAGTAAACTCTAAGCCACTCAAGTCACATGTGCACATATTCTCTCACGCACAAGCATTTAGTATTTCCATTAATTCTGAGGTCATAAGCCAAACAGTCTCATAGGGAGTTAGCTGGAGATATGAAATAAGCACATCATAAAAGTATGTCATCAGGATAGGCCACCCAATGTCAGTTAAATTAGAGCTATGAAACGAGCACGTAGTAAGTGTGTACATATACCAGCATTTAATATTTTAAAATACATACTGCATGAAGGTGTTTTATTTCTCAATATCAGATCTTCATGAAAGAGACAAGTTAAAGAATGTTCTTATCCTATATTGATTGACCACTGGGATTTGTACTATTTGTGGCTATGATACAAGAAAAAACAGAATATAATAGAGTCAAGTTATGAGCATGACACCAATTCCCTTCCTAGTGCTGTATTCTGAAACTTCATAAAAGATTTTTATACAATATTATGATATGTTGCTAAATAATAAACTTAGTATTTCCAATGCAATGCCAGTATTAGGCAACCAGGAATTTAAACTTTTTTGAAACAGCTGTGTCCATTAGTATTTCTGCCAATTGTTCCGCAGTGATATCTGAAACAGAAAGAGAGCATGTTTGTCAGGGAATGTTTTCTTTTGTGAAGTGATAGCTCCTCCGAACAATCAGCAATATGCTATCAAGGCTGTTGGCCAATTTTTGTAATGTGGCCATATCCTATACAATTAGAAACAACTAGAAATAACTTTACTTTGGTTTTCCAGCATAAACACAGGAAATAATCTCTGAAAGGACTTTAGATCAGTGTCAATTTTGTGCATGTCGGAAGTAGAATTGATGAACCAACCAATTCAGAAAGAGTTTACAAACTTCAGTGTGAACATCAAACAGAACCTAAAGTTTCAACAGGATGTAGAAGCTCCTCTCCTTGTTAGAGTTTAAATGGTTTTATTTTGTTTTTGAGTTTTGGTTCAGGAGAAAGGTTCAAGACATAAGTGATCAGTAACATGGAAAGAATAGCAAATATAACCCCCTTTTAAAAGAATAATTTCCAGGATTCATCCTGACCAACATATTTTAAAGGAAAGTCTGTGTATTATATTTATCATATTGACCTTAGTTCTCTTTGTTAAAAGTAAACCTCTGCATTCATAGATTGTTCAGAAAAAATGTTAAAATGCCAAACCCATTAAAGTATGAACTGGCCTTTCTCAAGGCCTTTCAGAATCATTCGAGATAATTTTATTTAATCTCTCTGCCAGGATCAAATGTTTAAATGGAATTATCAAATATATGTTACACACTCAGAACATAAATACCCTAGTCTGGTGAAAATCGTAAGTTGGACATCATTTGTAATATTTATACGTTGAGCGGGTTGGAAGTTTTGTAATGAAACAGTTTCATCAGAAAATGTTAATTTCTTGAACAGAGAATAGTGAGCTGTGTTTGACTGTTTTCTTAAACTGAATCACAGATGCTAGTTTACCATACAATTTGCTTGAGAGCTAGGGACCCCAGGTCTCTCAGGCTCTTGAGCCAGCTGGCTTCTGGGTTACCCAGAAAAAACAGCAGTTAAACTGACATGTCAACTTCACTCAGCAGCTGCTGGTCCCAGGGGAGCATATTTCACTTAAACACCATGTGCTGGTGTTTCTGAAAGTACTTTAAAAAAAAAAAAATTCTGGTGTGTGAGAAATTTCTAAAAAATTGGTTTTAGTCTGATTTGGAATGAAACCAAATTTTGAAAAGCTGTTAATCCTCAGTTTTGGCCAGCTCAACTTAAACTATAATTGCACTTGTAGCTTCTATGGCTCTGATCCTACAATTCGTTTGTGCGGGCACAAGGGGGTCTTCCCACATGGAACAAATTGCAGAATTGGGACTTATATCAGTAAAAACAAATAAATCATGGGTAAAATCCTGCTTCCATTGAAGAAAATGGCAAACCTCACCTTCATTTCAATGGGACCAGTATTTTACTTCCTGTGTTGCATATTTATGTAGCCTGCATGTGCAAGTAGCACATGTATTTTTTTACTGATCTATATCAGATAGTGTGAAGGTGTGCAGAGTAATGGATCAGTAATTACTACTTTGAATGAATAATCAAAGTTTCAAACTCAATAATTATCTGTGCAAATCATTCATAATCACAAGACCCCTTTGTTTCTTCATTAGAGCTGTTTGGGAATTTTTCAATTTTTTTTTTGTTGGAAAATGCTGATTTGCCAAAACCAAAACTTTTTGTTGGAATGTACCACTATTGACAACTTTTGTTGGGAAAGGTTTCTGAGGTCCAGGATGGTATTTCTTCTCACAAAGGGACAGACTCACCTTAGAATAGTCAATAGCATGGTGGACTGAGCATTTATGTGGGATGTGAGGGATGAAGGCTCAGGTCCCTGATCTGCCTGGTTCTGTTTTCTCTACTCTATTTATCAGTCTGCCCACCACTTCTCCAAAGTCCAGTAGAAAGGAGAGGTTTTGCAATATGAGTGGAAGGTGGCAAACGGAGGGGAAAGTGAACTCCAGAGTCAAGGCGCTTTCATGGAGCGCTAACTCCCTGCTAGCATACCTCTTCTGGTTAAACTAAAGGATTTGCAGCTGGAGTGCCCCACTGTGACTGGCAGTCTCCGAAATATGTACAGATCTGGTGAAACTGTGAGACCAGTTACTCATTCAGTCAAATACCACAAATGTTCCAGTGATTCATCAGCTTTTTCATGCTTCTCAATTACAGCTACAAATTGGTCAGTGGAAGCGAAGATTGTGTTTTGTTTCTTAATTGCATTTTTTCCAGTTTTCTTAAGTTTTATACAAATAAAATGCCAGCCAAGAGCATTAGGTAGAAGATGAATAACAAGAAACAAAGAATTACATGTGTCTTACCTGCCACCGAATCAAGCAATGGCCTACAGAAAGAAGCAAACCGTATTGTGGGATTTAATGATACATTTTGTTTTGAACTTAATTTTCAGAGATGCCTTAGCTAGCTTCACCATGAAGTGAAAAATCAATTACGGAAAGTGTACTGATCCAGAGAAACACAGCTGCCAAGATTATCTCCTTCTCCTCCTGTGCTGTCCATAAATCTCCTTTCTTAAATCCCTTCATTAGTTTCAATTTTCCTTCTGCATCAGTTTCACCATCCTCATTCTCACTCCTTGTCCATTCTTTCCCTTCCTACATAATCTTCTCTCTCCCTCTACTACAGCCCTCTCCCACCCCTGTATGTTAAATATATTTACTAGTTGTGTAAATAATGATATAAAATCCACTCAAATATCCTTTGTTTTCTTTGCTTCTCCACTTCTGACTTTGTGCCTACCTTTGTCACCCTCTGTCCCTAATTGCCTCAACTGACAGATTATCAGGGAGAGGCAGAATTATTTTGCTGACTTCAGCTATCAGATATGGGCAGCCAAGCTAATGATGGTCTCAGTGACGATAAGCTGCAGTATATAAAAGGTTGCAAGACACACTCTATGGAAAAACTTGAAGGTAGGAGGTTACCCAGGAGAGAGAGTCTCTAGAAATAGCCAGCTTCAAAGAATGTTCAGCGTATGATCTGTTTGGTCACCATTGTATGGCTATGAAAATAAGGGGAAACTCCAACAAAGATGTGAGTTGTGTGTGTGACACAGAGAGAACAAGCAATCAAACATACAGGGGAAATTTCTGTGGTGTGCCTCTTAGAGCCTAGGCGTGTGCGTGTGTGTGTGTTAGTTAGTTTTAAATCACCATGGGGCCCGCCCAATTATAGACTATTCCAGGGGCTGGAAGGATGCCTGACATAGCTCGCACAAGAGAGTTTGCCCATGTTATGATGGCCTTCCTGGATTTCCCTATGGGTTACCTCTCTGCTTGGAATCTACATAACACTGCATGCTGTTACCCTGCCTCAGCCTCAGACTCATCTCCAGCGTGTCCCTTACAGCAGGTATTATGAAGTGTCTTTGTAAGGCAACTTTATGGCTGTTTTCACATTACTTGCACAGCAAAATCCTCTTCCATTGATATACAGGGCCTTTAAGACCACTGTGTGCTGTTCCAGTCCTTCTAGATGGTGTAAAGGGGCTGGCACACAAGTAAGACTTTCACCCACAGTGTTTTGGGTTGAAACTTCACTTGGGAATCTGCCCCCATTATCTCCTATCTTCTCTTTCAGACTTCTGAAGACCAGATTGTTCTGTAGAGAACATTACTGCTGTACAGACCACATCCCACTCTTTCCTCTTTTCTGTGTGTTACTTCGTATTGCATTATGCCTTAAAACGTAAATATTTCAAGGAAGAGACTCTGTTAATTCACTGGCATGTCTGCACTTTGTACAGCACATCTGTTTCATTTATTATTTACAAGAATAAGGTAAAACATTTCAAAAGCTTATCAAGTTGTTACATTTCTCTCTCAAGGAAGGATACGTGGGAGAGGAAGTGCCAGTCCTCACCCGTTGCATTGAACTGCAAAATAGTTTTATTCAGATACAAGTTTGGAGGTCAGTCAAAATTGAGAGGAAGTTCCTTTTTAACACACACACTGATCTAAGTAAGATACAGTACAATTTTCTTAGTAAAATTAACACAATTGTACTATTAATTGCCAAATTAATGGTTAAAAAGCCTTTAATTAAAGAGACATGCAGTTGAAAGCTGGCACTCTGTTCCTTCATAAAACTCTCAAGGACTATTTTCAATTAGTCTCCCCTATTAACCATTCTGTGGTTCCCTGTGTCAGTTGGCTTTCTTTTTCCATTCCAAGTTGAGATGTGCACTGTGATTATCTCTACATCTCTTTCTGTCTCTCCCACATCACAGGGAATATTATAGTGATGCAAGAGACTCAGTCGCATAAGGATAGAAGGGACTGGTGTGGCCCAAACCATAACCCAGGCCAAAGATCATCACCCAGTACTTTTGTATATAGCCCATAACATTTGTTTACATTATTGCCTCTCTTCTAGAAAGATATCCTATATTGATTTTATATGCTTCAAGTGATGGGGAATTCACCTCATCCCTAGGCAGATTTTTCTGGTGAGTAATTACCCTCACTGTTAAAAATTTGCACTTTATTTCTAGTCTGAATTTGTTTAGCTCTAGCTTCTAATCATTAGATTCAGATATTCCTTTTCCTACTAGATTAGAAACATCTGTCAGAAATCTCTTGCTCGTGTAGGTACTTGTAAACTGTAGAAAAGTCACCTCTCAACCTTCTTTTGGATAAACTAAATAGCTTGAGCTTCCTAAGACTGTCGCTATAAGGCATGTTTTACAGATCTCAGTTCCTCCTTGTACCTCTCTTCTGAACCCTTTCCAAGTTTTTCAACATCCTGTTTGAAGAGTAGACACAGACAATGTAATCCAGTAATGGTCTCACTAATGCAGTGGTTCTCAACCAGGGTTACGTATACCTCTGGGGAGCATGCAGAAATCTTCTAGGGGTACATCAACTTATCTAGGTATTTCCCTAGTTTTACAACAGGCTACATAAAAAGCTCTAGCAAAGTCAGTATAAAATAAAATTTCATACAATGACTTGTTTATACTGCTGTATATAGTATACACAGAAATATAAGTACAATATTTATTTTCCAATTGATTTATTTTAAGATTCTATGGTACAAATGAGACAGTAAGCAATTTTTCAGCCAGTGTCCTGTGACACTTTTATATTTGGTTTTATCAAGCAGTTTAAGTGAGGTGTAACTTGGGGGTACACAACAATTCAACTGAGGTGTAACTTGGGGGTATACAAAACAACTGAAAGGGGTACAGTAGTCTGGAAAGATTGAGAACTACTGCACTAACATATACAGAGGTAATACCATATTCCCTGCTCCTACTTATTGTCCTTCTACATCCAAAGATCCTATCTGACCTCTTAGCTACAGCAATGTACTGGCAGCACATGTTCAGTTGTACATCTACTCAGGGCCTCTCAGAGGATACCAGAGGCCTGGGGTCTTCAGTGGCAGGGGGCCCCCACTTCGGCAGTAATTCGGTGGCAGGTGGCCCTTCTGTTCCGGGACCCACTGCCGAAGTACCCCGAGGACCCATGGCGCGGACCCCCCACCGCCGAAGACCTGGCTGCACTTCGGCAGTTGGTCCCACTTCAGCAGTAATTCGGCGGCGAGGGGCTCCCGCCGCAGGTCCCACTTCAGCGGTAAGGACCCCCAGTCAGCGAAGAGCAGGAGCAGAAGAAGGTCCCGGGCCCCGCAAGAGTTTTCTTGGGCCTCCAGAGTGAGTGAAGGACCCTACTCCAGGGGCCCCAAAAGTCTTATGGGGGCACCTGGGGCAAATTGTCCCACTTGCGCCCCCCCCCCCCCGGCAGCCCTGCATCTACTATGGCTCCTAAAGTTTATTTTCAGTGTCCACTACATTCTGGCATATAGTTTCCCATCTTTATATTTGACTTATATGCTCTGTTCCTAGATGTATGACCTTGACTTTGGAGAAGCTCAGTAGACCACAACCAACCAAGCAAACTAGATCCATCTGTACAGTGGACCTGTCCTCATCATTTACCCTTCCACCAATTTTTTTTATCAGTTGCAGATTTCCCCAGTAATTTTATATTTTCTCTTACATCATTGATGATATTCAGGTTTCAGAGTAGCAGCCATGTTAGTCTGTATCAGCAAAAAAGAACAGGAGTTCTTGTGGCACCTTAGAGACTAACAAATTTATTTGAGCATAAGCTTTCATGGGCTACAGCCCGCCTCATCAGATGCATAGAATGGAACATAGTCGGGGGAAAGGGGTGCAATGAGGGAAGCCAACTTTAGCGGCATTAGTGAGTATGCTCAGTACAAGCCAAGCAGCAAACTCGGGGGGGTGGGGGGGGTAGGGGTGGCCTTGCTTTGCCTCTGAATACATTATAACTAGCTCAGGTATGCCTACTTGAGCTGCAGTCACACCTTTGTGATTGCAGTCTAGACATATTGAAGTATATTATGTCAGCACAGTTATTTTTATTGACCAAACTTGTGATCTCATAAAAATATCAAATTTGTTGGGCAAGAACTATTTTTTCCCTAAAACCATGTTGATTAGCATTAACAACACTACCATCTTTTTTTTTTAAATAGGGTCAGAGGATCCATTGTCGTGCAGGTTCTCTGATCATCCCACACTGGATATCATCCAAAACCAGATGCAATATGTGCCTTATTTTCCATTTTTTATGAACATATGACATTAAGTGGTATGCTGTACTGGCTATGGGCAGAAGGTAAATGATAGAATCCATGCTGGATATATTTCATTTTATAGTGTAGCAGAAAACTTCAGGGATACACAATCTGTTGCAGCACTATAAGGCAGCTCTCCTTTAAATTGAGTGACTTAATGTATTTGGCTACAAAGTGAAAGGTTAAGTTTATTTTTTAGTTACTGAATCCCACAGAGGTGAGAGCTAGCCAAATGTATCATGTAAAATTTCCCTTAAAACAGGGAAAACTCTTTATTCTTGTTAGATCTGCATTACTTCAACCAAAGCCTTTCTAACAGATTCATTTAGACCGAACATGTTACTTTGACAAAATATGTATTCTTAATTATCTGTTCAAAATAATTATAAGCTACTGATATCTAGTTTGGGCTAAATTATGATCTCATCCATAGAGTAAAGGCCACAAACAGGTGCCTATGTCGGGTACACCTCTGAGATGCTGTCAAGACAAAAGCTTTAAAACTACACTTATTTAAACTAATAAAAATATAAAATCTGAGTTATCCATAATGTTTTGAGATTTCACTTGGAAAGCTATCCTACTTTTGGCATTCACCCTAACTTAATTATCTCTTACTTCAAGAGAATGAGACTTTCTCCAGCTGAGGTAGCAGCTGCATCACATTGCTGTAATCCAAGAAGGACAAAAATTACATCTGCTGTTCTCACTCAGGAAGAGGAGTTATGTAGACTCATTATGGTAAATGTCATATGCAATAGTAATGTTGCTGTGATGTGATATAGTGTTTGTCATTGCCTTTAATGTGTCAAACTCTTTTTTTTAATTTTGATGTCTTTAATTATTTAATCGTTCCTATTCCTCTCATTATCATCTTCTGAAAAGAATGTCCTGGTTTTACTGGAGGGGGATGAAATTTCTTGGTCCAAATTTTTTTTGCCCAAAAACACAGCTTCAAGGTTGACCAAAGCATTTTGTGAATTAATGTCAATTTCAGCAAATTGTTTCAGTTAAAGAAAATACTAGGGGGGAGAAAGGTCAATGGTTCATTTTGTCATTTAAAAAAATTATTTCAGACTAGATTCAAAAGGGGTCTTAGGTGCTATACACAAAACTGAGGAAGAGAAAGTAGTGCCCCCTTCTTTTATACCCAGTACTCCAGTGGCTAGGACTGTAACCTGATATGTGGGAGATACAACTTTGAATTCTCACTCTGGAGCAGGGACTTGAGAACCTAGGTCTCCATATCCCAAGTGAGTGTCCTAGCCGCCAGCCTAAAGAATCAGTCTCCCTTTGTGGTCTAATGACTGATTACATGTGTCTACTCAAGTTCCTTCAGTATTCCTGGGTATATACCATCTTGGCCTAATGCTTTTAAAATGAACAGTTTACTCTAGTTTTGGGATCCCTTGAGTCTCTTCTCCACTCAGTTCCCAAAAACTCAGTTCTACTCCAGAATTCATGACTCAAGTACCTTTTATTTGGCATAGTGTTACTGTATGCCAAGCTGGCCAAACTCAAACACAGGGTACACATCATATCCAAAGTTACACACACAAACTTTTCCTGACTCTGTCTTCAATAACTTGCTTCATGATTGGCTTGGTTACTTCTCAGGAACCAATCCTCGTACTGCAAGCTCTGGCTATGTATAACATATTCTCTATATTCTAGGTTTATCTTGACCACTATCCCTAGTACTAGAGTCTTCCTGCTTATCTTAGCTAAACTGACTCCAGCCTAATGGTTGTTGCACCTTTTAATCTTCTTTTCACCTTCCCAATCATGCTTACTGAGAAATTGGATCAATTGTCAAGTTAGGCCTATATCTTGTTCTGGTGCTTCAGTCATGCATCTAAGGAACATGAGAACTTCAGTACTAGATCAGACCCAAGGTGCATCTATTCCAGTATACTGTCTCCAAAAGTAGCCAGCAATGGATGCTAGCAACCCTCTTGCAGGCAGATGTGGAATAATCTATCCCCTACAAAGGTTTTATCCTAATTCCTAACAGAGAAGCCTTTATTAGCATTATAACTCTGGATTTTCATGTTATCTGTGTAAATATCAAATATTTCTTTGAAGCTTACTGTGTTCTTGGCTTCCGTGTCCTCCTCTCTATCACCAGAAAAGAGCTGGTACTGCATAGGAATCTCTATCTTCCTTTATTGTGAAGACTAATGCAAACCAATAATGTCCTGATCTTTCACTACCTCCTTTTAACCTCCAGTAGCATCAGACTCAATGATTCCTCTCCAGGCTTCATGTGTCTGATATACTGAAAGCATCATGTGCTTGTTTTTATACCTTTGGCTGTTTGCTCTTTGAAATCATCTTAGCTCTCTTAATTGCCTTCTTGCATGTTGCCTGCTGCAATTTATGCTCCTGTTGGTTTGCTTCACCAGTGGTTAGATTTCCAGATTTGGGGAGATCTCTATTTGACTCAACCTTCAGTCTCTGCCATTTTAGCTCTTTTGATTTACTTCTTGCCCCCTGGTTCCCCTTTTTCTTTAGAACTATGCATGCCTTTTGACAATGGGGTGTGTTTTTCTTAAATAGTATCAATGCAGGATTTTACTCCTCCTTTAAAAGGCCTTAAAGGCAAAAACATAGTTGCCTCATTTTATTGACATTTTCCTCTATGAATTTTAGTGTCACCTTATTGATACTTCACCACCTCCAAGAATGTTGAACCTAATTATAGTGCAGTGATTTTGTTGCTTTCTGGCTCAGTTATTGTTATGTCTTAACTGCCATGTATTACATAAGACTATGTTGAGAATAGCCTCTCTTGTGTGCTATAGAGAGCTAGCTGTTCCAAGAAGCAAACAATTGAGTGAAATTAATCACAGTGAAATTCATTGTAGCAGCTCTGTAGCCCATTGGTGAGTACCTGCATCCAAGCTGTGCCAGCTCACAGAGGTTGAGTTATTACAGTCCCCAGTTAAGAGTTTGACCCTTTATTTCAAGCTGTATCAGCATATGCTTGTAGCTCTGAAGTTCCCCAGTTCTGTCCCTGATGTGTCAGTCAGGATGGAAGCCACCACACCTGCACAAGGCTGTATGTCTCACTTCACCACAGAGTTAAATTTCACTCTGTTTCAGATATCTGGATTGTGGCTTATTCTTTTAAACCTTTTTCCTGCCACTTGTGCTCTGTATTAAGGAGGGGTTCCCTTGGCATCACTTGCACCCACTCTTTGCCATGCCACACACCTCAGAGGGTCAGCAGACACAAAATACACTGCCTTGGTCAATTCTTCCTATACCCCTCCCCACACCCACCCTTCTAAAAGGTGATGTTTTTATTGTTAGAGATGCTCTTGATTTTTGTATCCTCTCCAGCACAGACTCATAGACTTTAAGGTCAGAAGAGACCATCAAGCTGATCTTGTTTGACCTCTTGCACGTTGCAGGCCACAGAGCCTCACCCATCCACTCCTGTAAACACTGGGGGACAAATTTGAAGGGAAAAACTGGCTACTTAAATTAGTTATGTGAAGCTGGGATTTGTGCAATGGCTAGCTGGACAGTTCTGAAAATGCAGCCCTTGCAGGTGACTCTTATTATGGTCCAGGACATTTTGGACTTTGTCAGCTTCCTTTTTCTACTTTTGTGGGCTTCTTCCTTCATGCTCCCTTTGTATCTGTAACCGCCTCCCTGTATGAGAGCTCCCTCCTCACTGAAGAGCTGTTACGTTTGCATTTGGGGTCATGAGCACTTTCAGCATCCTGTGAGGCTCTCTCACTGTGCTAGATACTGTCCTTTTGTACCTTTTCAGATTATTTAGCAAATTCACATAGGGCCAGATTCTTCCACCCTTTATCACCTTCATTAGTGCCTTACTCTGTGAGCAGTCCCAAAGATGTCAATACCAGCTGAGTGTCAGTAAAGGTGACAGAATCTAGCCCTATACAAACAAAATAATGCCTTCCTCTTGTTTCAGTCAATTTTACTGGTGAGTGTTTTGTTGTGCTGCCTGGAGTGCCAGCCTCAGTCAGTGTTCAAACCTGCTGTCACCCCGGGAATGCTGTAAAGATGACTGGGGGAGCTGAGCTAGCGCTCATGTGGCTCTGGTGGGGGAAAGGAATTCAACTGTTTGGGTAGAATCACTGTGACATACTTTCTTCCCACTCTCCACCCAGTGTCCAAAGCTGTATGTGAATTTTTTGGTGGCATGAGAAACATGTTTCTTCTACACCCACCTTGTGTGTCAGACATGTTGGTGGCTGCATTTCCCTCCTACAACGTGTAGCTCTTCTGTGGATATTCTTAGAAGCAGCAGCAGCATCTCTACAGCGGCTAGTGCAGCATGATGCTAACATTATCTGTGGCACAAGCTGATGGGATGCTCTTAGGTAGGTAATAGAGAAGTCAGTGATGCCATCTGCTCTATAACAAGATGAATTCATTACTTCTGAATGTAATTAATTGCTGAGCTACACACTCAGCACTGCCTGAATACACCCACATTTTTGTTGGCACATCACTTGAAAACATCTTGGATCCTTTTCCCTTAATTAAATAGTTTAAATATTCTGGTCAATCTCTGAACATTCCAGCAGGGGCCATCATTCACTAGCTAGACAGGTGCACCCTCTGCAGTCCCACTACATACTTTTCACCTCTATGAGGCACAAATACAACCTGTTGTCCCTCTTCAGTAAAATGCCAGATTAACACACAGACTCCCTAGACCTCCCCATAGGTCCCCAAATCCATTGGGGAAGGAGAGAGAATAATAGACAAAGGACAATAAAGAAAATTGAGATCTTTCTTATCTACACAATCATGCAACATAACATTCATTTCAAAATGTGATGAAACTACACAGCACAAAGCACTCAGTATTTTTATATAATTAAGAGCTGAATAAGTCACTGTAGAGCTCAAAGATGGCCAGCACCATAAGGAAACCAAAGCGTAGCCAAATAACTTCAAGATGGTTGCTGCTTGGCAGATGACCATGGTGCAGCTTGCTAGTGAACATCTTTGCTTCCCTATATCATAGTAGTGGCCATCTTGGATGTATCTCCGGCACTTGGATGTGCTCCATGTTGCTTCAGTAACCTGGTAAGGAGCCTGGGAGTTCAACCTGTTGGAACAGGTTAGGATGTATAAAAGTTATCTTACAAAAATCAACCCTAAATTTCAGTGATAGGCTTGTAGCAGAAACACCAAGGATGGAAACCTATCCAATTTCATATTAATTTAGTGAGTAAAATGTGTATGCAATTGCTGTGTGATGGGAGGGGCATGTCAAAGGTAACCTGATATCCTCACAAAGTGGGGATCCATGGGACCCCTGAAGTTCAGAACTTAATTTGGTCAACTGCTACTAGAATCTATTTCAGGGCTGGTTTTTAAAGGGCCCTTAACCTGCCCTCCCCCTTTTTTATTTGAGGGGGTGGAGAAGTCCTTGTGTATCCTTCCCCAGCTCTCACAGGGAAAGGAATGAAGAACTTCCCCAGCTGTGAGGCCCTGGTTCTATTTTCCCTTGGCCTCAGAGTATCAGGGCTGGTTATGTGGTGGAAGTGAACTGTGAGGGAGGGGAGTAGAGTGGAGTGAAACAATAAAACTGGGAACATGATATACAAATATCTCAAGGGCGTAAATAACAGGAGTCCTTTAGCTCCCTTGCTACTTACAGCAGAATCCTATTCTGAAGGGTTTATGATCTAAACTAGACAAAGTCTAATTGAAATATGATCTCATGTAAATTAGACATACACAATACATTAATTGATGCTAAACATTTATGCAACAGGTAGGGCATTTTGGTTTTGCTTCAACCTCTTGTATATGATTTTGAGGAAATGTGAGTATGCTCATGGTTTGGAATAGTTTAAAAACTAGGCCGAACAAAGTACTAGGAAATGTGCTGGAGTGAATAATCCCAGATTGGCAGGTTGATGGTCTGAATTATTAATTCTACAGCAATAATACTGTACATTGAACTAGGCACCTTAAAAACACAAGAAGACAGTCCCCCTTGTCTGACTATTGAGAATTTACTCATTCTCTAGTGTATCTGCTTCTCAGCAACCTGTTATCCAAAACCCAGCATCTGTTAATACATGGTGCAGCAGTTACTGCAGGCTCCCTTGTTCTAGCCTGACTGATTATCCTTGATTTTCTGGTTGACAGGATTGTGTAAAATATGCCTATACATTACATACACAACTTATTGCTTTTAGCATAGATGAGAGGATAGGATGAGAAGGCATAAAGCGAGGTTAAAAACACTTTATCAGAACAGACACAGAAAAAGACACTTCACCTCCAATTAAAACCATGTGTGATGGAATGACCTGCCAGGCAAAGCTCTTGAAGCAGAGATATTGTAGTCATTCAAGATGCAATTAGATGCAGTCCTTGGAGAAATAATGTATTCAATAGGACAAGCCTCAGTGTGCTGAGACATCTTATCTTTCTCAGATGTTCCTTGTGTATTTATATTTGTTATGGCAGCGAATGCAGTTATAGCTTTAACACTTTTCCCGCCTTCTGCTGCAAGGTTTTCAATCTGCAAACTGCAGGAGCCTGTCTTCCACCACCTCAAGAATCATACTGGCCAACAATGCCCAGTTTGACTAGCCTGTATAGAAGCCATTATTATCCCTAACTTGTAGTATAGCTGGAGAAAACATGGAGTGTGGTCTAATGGTTAGTACATAGCCCTGGGAGTCAGCAGATCCAGATTCTGTTCACAAATCACTAATATTTTCAAAGGGCTATGAGATCACTGAATGAGAGAAACTATGTATATGCAAAGTATTATCTTGCATCATACACGGTTAAGTTGTCTCCTCTGGGTGCATGCGTAAGACCACAAATTCCGTGAAGGGGTACAGCATGTGGTAGCACATGCATTCTTTGAAGGGGGGCAGCATACTCTTTCTCCCTCCACCCCCACGGCAGGCCAGCACATGGAAAGGGAAGGCCCTGGCTTCTTCTACTGCCTGTGGGACAAATTGCTCCTTGATGTGGGTGGGGGAAGCATCTTGGTAGCACTCGATTTGTGCAAGCACTTCTACTCCCACTACTTGTTGCACAGCAGTCTTGTGGAACTTCCTTTTGACCATATATTAAAAAAAGGAATGCAGATAGTATTGTAATCTTGATGAGCTTTCAGTAAAGAATGAACTAGATTGTGGCATGGACCAAGCACTTGCTCATAAGAAGGAATAAGGACCTTCCCCCCCCCCCCCTTTTTGGGTATGGGTTTACACAACTAAGTGGGCCGTGTGTTGATGGCCTGTATGTAAGGCGGACTGACCCCAGCAACACTTGGGCAGGATTGAACTGGGAACCTCTGGAGCTTAGTGCATGAGCCTCTACCGCATGCACTAAAAGCCAACTGGCTGTTAGCTAAGGCTGTGGAGCANCCCCCCCCCCCCCTTTTTGGGTATGGGTTTACAGAAGTAAGTGGGCCCTGTGTACATAGTGTGTATGTAATGCTGACAGACCCCAGCCACCAGTGGGCAGGATTGAACTGGGAACCTCTGGAGCTTAGTGCATGAGCCTCTACCGCATGCACTAAAAGCCAACTGGCTGTTAGCTAAGGCTGTGGAGCAGACTCATTTTAATCTCTCTCTAAGTGGTCTCAGTGCCACTAGATGGGACAGAACATCACACCCAAGAGGTGTTGGGGGGACACACACTCACTCACCCACCCCCTCACCACCATCCCCACATGTATCCTGAGCAAGTGCATGAAGAGCAGGCAGGGAAGGTTATGGACAGCACTTTTGTGCACACTACACACTCAGATGTGAGCACAGATAAATGGGTGTCCGAGCATTGTAATTTGAAAGCTAAAACTGCCTCCTTGACTCCCCCTATCTGGCACATTCTTTCTCTGGGGGGACCCCATAGACCATGCTTGAGGCAAAGCCACAATTTAGCCTAATATAAATTTGTCCATTGTTGGGAGAGACTATGCTCTGTGTATCTCTTAAATATAATGAAGTTGGAGAATTATCTTCTGTGCCCTACTTGTCATGTTTCTGGCAGCTAGAATAACATGACAGAAAAGGTCTCTATTTTGATTCATAAAAGGAATACTTGGATTGCCAGACTCAGAAGAAGGTTCAAATCTGTGAAATCATTAGGCCCATTACTAGCCAGTAATTAAACTAACTGGATATGGACAAAGCCACTATTCCTAACTAAAGAATTCCCTCATTCTGCATCTTTTTGCAAGATTCATCAATGCTTCTATAATGTTGAGTATTTTCAAAATTAATGGGACTTGTATTTTACCAAGTAAGAAACACGTGGGAAGCAGATCTCTTCTAGTCGTCTTCTTCTAACAGCACCAGCCAGATCCTACAAAGTCATTGGTAGTCCCACTGACATGAGTCTACTCACATGGGCTTTCTTACAGTACTCCTAACAGGTACTTGGCACCCTCCATTTCCATTACAGCCAACGGAAGCTGAAGGAGATCAATGCCTTATAGCAGTGGTTCTCAACCAGGGTATGCAGAGGTCTTCCAGAGGATACACCAACTCATCTAGATATTTGCCTAATTTTACAACAGGCTACTTAAAAAGCACTAGCGAAGTCAGTGCAGACTAACGTTTTGTAGAATGACTTGTATATACTTGTCTATATTCTACACATTGAAACATAAGTACAATATTTATATTCAATTGATTTATAATATGGTAAAAATGAGAAAGTAAGCAATTTTTTCAGTAATAGTATGACTGTGACACTTTTGTGTGTGTGTTTATATCTGATTTTTGTAAGCAAGTAGTTTTTAAGGGAGGTATAACTTGGGATATGCAAGACAAATCAGATTCCTGAAAGGGGTGTAGTAGTCTGGAAAGGTTGAGAGGCACTACCTGATATGATTAGGTTGGAATAAATATTTTCTTAACGTAGCTCAGTTATCCTGATCCTATGAAGTGAGGTGTACCCTCTGCTACTCTCCCATTCAGTGAGTGAAGGGTATTCAGCACCTAGCTGGATTAGTCTGAAAATCCAATTTTTTTTTTTCTACCTGATCTAGATAGGGACATCTGTATTTTTCCCATAGCAATTGTTTGAGTTCAAATTTTAGAAGGTGGGCTTCTTTGAAAGGTTGTCACCATGCCCCAGCAGGGCACAGCTCAGAATACCAGACTCAGGACAAACTGATGAGAAATAGGGCAGATTCACCCCCAAACTGGTGGTTATTCTATAATTAGATTATACTAAGCCAGTAACAAAACAAACTTGTCTTTCCACACTGGTTAACAGGAAGTCAGAGGTGCCATCTCGCTAGGAATTCCAGCCCTTGTCTCACCACCCAGATACTGGACTCTATGATGAATGGCTACTGAAAAGCAATTTAATCAAATATAAGGTCCTTCCAATCTCACGAGATCAGCCACTTAGCCAGGTCAATATCTAACTCAGATCTCACCCAATAATCATGCTGGTAGCAATCCTTTAGTAACTAAAACTAAAGGTTTAATAATAAAAGAAATGAGTTAATAATGGGTAATTATCAAATGTGTAGCAGTAATATAGAATGCTGGCTTCTTAAGTCTCTCTGGTAACTTCCAAAAGTTCGGAAGGTCCTCAGTCCATAGTTCATTATGCTCCTTTTAGTTGTAAATCCACAATTCAGATATTCAGGGCAGCAAAGAGGAAAAATGGAGATCTCAGGAGTCTTTTATACTCTTTTCATGTGCCTGGAAACGTACTGTTTCAAACAAAGCTCACAGCCCAGTGTGTAGAAAGTTACTGGCCCAAGATGGAGTCCAGGGTCACATGAACATATCTCATGTCCTTACATGGCTTGATGACTCAAGAGTAACAACTGGTCCCTTCTGAGGCTGAGGTGTCCTCAGGAAGAGCTACCTGGGCAGAATGAATTTCTTCTATCAGGGCTGGCTTTAGCAAGCCCGAGACCCAATTCGTGGGGCTTGTACCCACCGGGTGGCACTCTAAGTCTTCAGCGGCACTTCAGATTGCTGCGCTCCAGACAGGGGAGTGGGGCTGTAGGGCCCTCTTAGGCACGGGGCCCAATTCAGGGGAATCGGCCTAAAGCCAGCCCTGTCTTCTATGGTCCACTGTGAGAGCTAAGTGTCTTTGTTGGGCCATCAATACATAGCTGTCTGGCCTTGATGTAAATCTTATCTGATGGGTGTTACCCAGGAACAGAACACATGTATAAGATACCAGTGCACAGCCAATATTCATAACTTCAGATACAAAGATAAATGCATATAAACAGGATAATCATACTTAGCATATAATAACTTTTCCATTGTCATTTACATGACATACTTTGTATGAGATTTGTTGCAATTGTTGAACAGTGGTAATATCAATGGTTATATTCAATCAATCAATCATCACAAAGGCAGATTCAGTTTTGATCCTGGAGAAGGCCTTTCTTTATTTTCCCTAATGCATGAGTGACTCTAATGGAGTAGAAAAGATTACTTGACTTTTTCCTACCATTAATCTATTGTATTAGTATCTTACATCAATTAATAGCTATTTTTAAGAATAAATATCTTTAAAAATGATTTCTCCTTCCACCTACACCATTTTGTGTCTGAAAATTTACTCCTTATCTTAAACATCAGGCATTTAATAAGAAACCAAGGAGGTACATTTTCCTTAGCTCTTGCTTTGAAACTCAGAGTCTGATTTTTAGTTCAAATACAGGTTTATTCTTGTCTCCTTATGAATTGGGATTTAGCAATTTTTGAACAAAAGCAATTGTTCTCCCTCCTTCAGTTTCTCCTTCAAGTCTCAGAATGTTCATAGTAGAATGTCTAATTCAGCTTTCTAAAACCTTTCATCTTAAGTTTTTTATAAATCAAATTTTTTTCTAATCTTTAATTTCCTATCTCTTTCAAATTCTGTCTCCCATTCTCTTGCTGTGTTTATCCAAATTTGGAATCTATTTCATTCACATTGTTCTGTTCTTCCATGTTGGGTAAGATTTCACTTGGAGAATTCATAATGTCCCTGATCATGAAGGCTGTTTTGAGTCTGGGTTTTAAAGTAGAATTTATTGAATTTTATTTATTATAAGAACTATTTTCAAGTAGTGTGATCTGTTGCTACACAATCTAAAACTCATCTCTCTATACTTCTATGGCCCCTGCCACCAAAGCATCTGATTATCTCACAGTCTTTAATGTATTTGTGCTCCTCACCCCATGAGGAACTCAATTGTCCTAACTTTACAGATAGATGAAGTGACTTGTCCATGGTCACCCAGAAAGCATATTGCAGATCACTGAATTGAAACCAGGTCTCCTGAGTTGCAGGCCAGTGCTGTAACCACAAGACCATCCATTAGGTTGGCCAGATGTCCTGATTTTATACGGACAGTCCTGATTTTTGGGTCTTTTTTCTTATATGGGCTCCTATTACCCTTTACCCCGTCCCGATTTTCCACATTTGCTGTCTGGTCACCGAACCGTTCATCCAGGTTATGGCCCTTTAAAGGAGACTCAAGTAGTATATCGCTCCAGAATTTGAGACTATGGATGCAGGGAGATTGAACCTTTGCCCTTCCGCAGCCAGACCAGCAGTGCAATACGAGAAGTGATGCTGTATAGAGCAGAGAAGTGTTTTCTATCTTAGCATTTATGTTGTTCTAGTTACTGCAATATTTTAGTGCTAATATTCAGCATATCTGCTAGTTATAAATTCAGGTGTCCACTTTAAACTATCTTTCATGAGGTATAACTTTTTAATTTTCTCTATTTAGCATAAGTATGACTCTAAAAAATACAGTTTAAGACACCAGCCTAAGCAACTTCAAGACCTTATATCTGTCCCCTTCTCCTCCCTTTCTCCTACCCCCATATTACCCAATGTCACCATCACCTTTCATGTCACATCCTAATTTAGTAACTGATCTTGCTAACACTACACGTTGGGGCTATTTCCGTTAGGTCATATCATGTCATCCTGTTTTGTACAGAAGTCCCCATTAATGTCAGTGGAAGATCTGCCTAAAAACTGATGTCACAATATTGTCCATTGACTTTAACTGGGCTACTCATGTGATTAAAATTATTCAGGCAGTGGGTATACACAAGATCAGAACCCTAGGCCATAAACTCTTTGAACCCAAAGAAATTTTTTTATTTCACTGACAAGCTCCATGTGTATTTATCATGTAGTAGAAATCTGTGCCATCCTATGTCTTCACCATCTGCCCTCAGTTAATGCTACTGATTACACTGAACTAATATAAATGTTCATGATGACACAGTATGCTTGATGATCAGTGCATGATATGTGGAAGTGAAGCAATTCAGAATGCAGTACTACTCAGACTCATTCTACTTTACAGTAATACTGATTCCCTGGTCTGGTAATGCTTCAAGAAATCACTCCTACAGAATACGTGGACCAGTTGTTATCTCTGTACGGATACTAGTATGATGACAAGGTAAACAAAATCCTGTTATGATGGAGGTTCTCTTTCTTGGGAGTGGAGGAGTTGTTATAAGGGGCTGACTAAGGGAAAGATCACCACAAAAGATTAAAGCTGTTTCAAGTTCAAAGCTAACAAACATAGTAGAAAACACACACATTATATATTGTGGCAAATTGCCAGCACTATTATGATGGGTCTCACGCTCTCTCTTCTTTGCGGGAGGGGGGTGTTCCAGGGCACCATTTCTTGCCCCTAAATTGGAATATTAATTGCCCCACTAGTGTCCTAGAGGAGGGGAGTGGAGAGGGAGGGACCTGAGCCCGCCCTCTACTCCAGGTCCCAGCCCAGGGGCCCTGAAGATAGTGGTGAACCACTTGAACTGACGGTTCCTTCCCCTGGGCTACTTCCCTCTCCTGCCTTTCAGCTTGTGGGGGGCTTCCTGCCCTCCCTCTGCACAAGCCAGGTGCCCCTTACCTAGGGTCTAGGACTTCTTAACCCACTGCAGCGCTTCTCCAAACTGTCCTCTGCTTCAACACCAACCCTTCCTGCTCCCGCTCCCACTCCCACTCCCACTCCCACACCGTCTGGTTGAAGCATGGGTTTTTATCATGTGACTGACTGCAGGTGCTCTAATTGGCTTAAGGTGCTCTAATTAATCTATAGCAAACTTTCTTCCCCTTACAGGGAATAAGGCTCCCTTCTAACCCTCTCCTGCTGCCCTCTGGCCATGCTGTATCACAATATATTACACACACAAGCTCACAGACTTTCTCTAATCTATCTTCCATACTGACCGTGGGCCATTTCCTCAGCTTGTAGGAATCGGCACAAAACCCACTGAGGGCAACCGGTATCTGACTGTGGGTAGAGATCTTTATGTAACTCAGAGGAGTCTCCCCATCTTGCCCTGTAGTTTGAAGTACAGCTGTTCTAATGAAGCATTTGTATTCTAAATTGCCTCCAAATGTAAATATTATTACACCAAACACAACAGTATCCACTCATTTGAGAACCCCTTAGGTACACATCGCAGCTTTGAAAACTCTTTCCAGAGCTATCAAACTTCAGTAATTTTGGCCACATTATTGTACTGAGGATGAAATTGTACATTCCTTATTCTGCAGTCACAGATTATAAACAAATGCTTATTTCCAAAGACTATACCAGAGATTCAGCCTAATACAATGAATTGGCCATAAAACATAAGCTAGGGCATAAAACAATGGAAACTTCCATGTTTGAGTAAATTTTTAGGTTTTCAATGTATAATAATAAATGTCCCCCTATCATGTACAATATTAAAAACCTAAGCCAAAATGGCACTTTTATGCAATTCTTCTACTTTTCAGTCTGTCCTTAATGGAAAAAAAGTACATTTGCTTTTTTTAATTGACAAAATAAAACTGCATGTCCTTGAATGGCATCAACTCATTGACTCTGAAGTGCAATTTTTAAGGAGAGTGTTTTTTTCTGACTTGCTAAACATAAAACTTTTTTTAACTGAGACCCTCAGGAAAGAAAGTCATTTTACAACGTCCTCTATTTCCTGTACTCTGAAATTCTTTACACACTCCTTTTTAATTTCTTCACACTTGAAATGATAAGCTAGCTCTCCAGAGCATTATGAAGAAAAATGTGAGCAGGAGTAGTTAACAGGCATAACCCCAAAGAAAAATCTGTCATAACAAGCTATGACAGTTAGAATAAACTCAAACTGCCATATGTACATAAGCACATGTAGGGTTGCTGACCTCCTGTCAGGTTTTCATTGAAACAGTCAAGTTCTTAAAAGCTGTATTCTGTGTCAGGATGAAGGCAACATTTATCAATTTTTTCTTCCTTGTTGCAGCCTCCTCCCCCATTGCTGAAACAATAAATAAATTAAACCTTTTAAAAGTTCAAGAATGTCTTTAATTAAAAAAAACATAACCTTATGAGAATGAATTTAGTGGTAGTGTAAGATACCAGAAAAACTACACTGTAAACATCAGGGTTTTTGTCTATACAAAGAACAGATAAAACACATGCAGATTAAGTATTATTTATTTGTTACTGTGTGTTTTGATTGCAGAGGGTGGGGGTGAAAATTTATCACTAGTATTGGATGCAGTTTTAAGGACTGAATTAGTAGTAACTATGATGCACCTTCATATTGTACCTTTCATACCAATGAATTCTGAAGCAGTATATACTTATAATTCCTCAGCTTTGATACAGAAGTGATAACTGCCTTAAAAATCCCCAAAGTAGACATAACCACTAAAAAAAAAAAAATGCCACCACTGGGGTGGTATTATGGGTGATATCCAGCACACTGTACACTGAGTAACAGTTGGGGAGGAGAATATTGGAACAAGCCTCTTTTAAAAGTGCATGGGTTCTTTAATAGAATCGTAGAAATGTAGTCCTAGAAGGGACTTTAAGAGATCATCTAGTCCACTGAGGCAGGGCCAAGTAAACCTAGACCATCGCTGGCAGTTAATTCACCAACCTGTTCTTAAAAACCTGCAGTGATGGAACATCCTTGGAAGCCTATTCCAGAGTTTAAGAAATCCTTTTTAACTATAAGGATATCTATCTAACCTAAACCATCCTTGCTGCAGATTAAGCCCATTACTCCTTGTCTTATCTTCAGTGGACATGGAGAACAATTGATCACTGTCTCTTTTATAACAGCCCTTAACATACTTGAAGATTTATCAGGTCTCCCCTCAGTCTTCTTTTCACAGACCTAAACATGCCCAGTTTTTAACCTTTCCTAATAGGTCAGGTTTTTTAAACCTTTTATCATTTTTTGTTAGAATCATAGAATATTATGGTTGGAAGAGACCTCAGGAGGCCATCTAGTCCAACCCCCTGCTCAAAGCAGGACCAACCCCAACTAAATCATCCCAGCCAGGGCTTTGTCAAGCCGGGCCTTAAAAACCTCTAAGGATGGAGATTCCACCACCACCCTAGGTAACCCATTCCAGTGCTTCACCACCCTCCTAGTGAAACAGTGTTTCCTAATATCCAACCTGAACCTCCCCCACTGCAACTTGAGACCATTGCTGCTTGTTTTGTCATCTTCCACCACTGATATTGCTGTCCTCTGGCCTCTCTTTAGTTCATCCACATCTTTCCTAAAGTGGGGCGTCTAGAATTAGACACAATACTCCAGCCAAAGTCTTACTAATGCTGAGTAGAACAGGACAAATATTTCCCATGTCTTACAACAACACTCCTATTAATACACTTCAGAATATTAGCCTTTTTAATAACTCCATCAATTTGTGATTTTCATTCAATCTGTGATCCACTATACCTCCCCATCCTTTTAATCTGTACTACCACCTATCCAGTTATTCCCCATTTTTTAAATTATACATTTGATTTTTCCATCTTAAGTGTACTAGTTTGCACTTATCTGTCTTAGACAAATTAGAGAATTGGTCTTAATTCTAATCCTGTTCTCTATAAGTATTTACAACTTTTCCCATCTTGCCATCTGCAAATTTTTAGAAGCATATTCAAGGGACACCATCATAGGACCTAATCACATCAGCCACACCATCAGAGGCTTGTTCACCTGCACATCTACCAATATGATATATGCCATCATGTGCCAGCAATGCCCCTCTGCCATGTACATTGGCCAAACTGGACAGTCTCTTTGCAAAAACTACTCTTTGAGGAGAGTCTTTCTTTCAACCAGTTTTGCATACACTTTACAGTAATTTCTTCTGGACCACATTTCCCTAATTTGCTTATAAGAATGTTGTGTGGGATTGTGTCAAAAGCCTTACTAAAATTAAAATCTATCATATCTACTGCATCTCCCATCCACTAGTCCAATAATGTCTCTGAAGTATGGAGAAGACTTCTGGATTTTAAGGCATCATCTGAAAAAGTATTAATAAAAAGCACTCCAGACCCTCAGAATAGCAAAGGATTGAATTGACCCCACTGGGACTCAAACCTGTGATATTTCAGGGGGGGGCTTAAGCACGTCAAATCTAAAGCTTATGCCTCAAAGCCAGCAGTACCCAACATCTGTCCAGTGGCTGAACAATGACTGAGTAGGTTGCAATGCCCAGCATTCTTTGGCAATGTTTTACACACTTTGATATATACCATTATTCATGCAATGATCTCATGACTTTCCAAACATTAATTAAGACTTTCTGAACACCTTCTGAGATATAAAACAAACCTTCAATAAGCCACTACTTAACTGCTTACATGTACTACCTTTCCTAGGCCTCTTTGAACTTTGAATGCTTAACCAAACAAATAGGTTTCAAAAATTGAAATTAGTTTAATAGAGTTTATGAAATATCCTCAACAATAGCAACTAATCATATGTGATATAAGAAGGCAAAAATTGTATTGAAATAGGTTTTGGCTAAATATATTAGAAAATTGACTGACAAAACCATTTAGGTTTTCAAAAGAATCAAATTAAATAACCACAATAAAAATAACACACTGTTATCTTGGGAAGATGACTTTGTTGAGATTTTTTTGACTGAATACCTCAGAATATAGGGCCTCACTTGTGCCAATTAGTTACCAATTCCAGCCTTGCTAACAGAATGGAGGAAAAACAACCCAAAGCTAGATTATAAAACAATTTGGTCAATTACTTACATGCCAATTCACTAAAGTCTCCTTCTGAATAGATCTATAGTAAGTTAAAAAAAGTTTGATTATTTTCTAGTGAATGATATTAGCTCCAGGAGCTAACACTCTTAAATACCTAAAATAAATTCCAACATTTGGTGCCCAGGTATAATGACTGAATGCAGTACAAGAAGCTTGCACAGTTGGTCTCATTTTTTGTCTAGGCACATAGAATTTGAAAGGCAATATGAAACTATTAACTATGGTAGACACTTGTACAGTTCTACAGTCTTAGTTAAAAATAGGAACTTATTCAGTGTTAAAGCTAATTTGGCACAATTTTGGAACCTGCTCCAAAACAAAGACACACAGTAATTCTGTAGCAATCTTTACACAAGAGTGTATACTTCCTTACTAATTAGGTACTCAGTTTCAGGAATTGGACAACTGATCTGAGTCCTTACCTAAGAGACAGTCTGTGTGTTACTTATCACTTGATCTTTGTCTCTGAACATGACTAGATTCTTTTCCTGATGCACTAGTGGTTAACCCAAATTTCTGGAAAATATAGACAGTTAAAGTTGTCAACCTGAGATAGGAGTCATCCTGGAGACCTCCAGTACCTAAATGGCTAGTCCAGGACCTCAGTCTTCTCCTTTCCAGGTATGTTTGGCTTTTAGAAATTGATGTGCTGAAAGAGATGGGCTGTTCTATCTGATTTCTGCTGGGTGATCAGACTTGGTTCCTCTTCCTGGAAGTTCTGATGTGGACCAATCAGATGGTGACCCATTCTCTTGTCAATGATTTGAAATGTTGAGCCAAAATGAGAGCTGTTTTTTATCTCACCATCCAACCAGGGAATGAGACATCAGCTTTTGTGTTTTTGCAATTAGGACTGGAATTTTAATGAATTTTTTGTAAAATAACACCGTATATTGGTGGAAATAGAAGCTTGAATCTCTGCAGACCATCTCTATGGAACTTGTGATGTTCTAGCATGGACTATACTACTAACATTTCCAGGAACAAGGTGTGGTGATCTGTGACTTCAAGGGACCCAAACAAAAAGAAAATGAGTGTGTAATTTTCTGCACTGACTACCTCTCTTGCTGTTGATATTTGAGATGTTCAGTTATAGTTTTTAAAAACCTATTTGCAGCTCCATTCAGAGATGAATGTAACTTTTAAAAGGTCATAAGCAAGCATATTGCATAGGATTCTGAAAAATTTACTGTCCTGCCAATTGGCTGTAACTTATTGACTTACTGAAATAAAATTAAAATCAAAATCATATTAACTGAAGAGAAATTGAAACTGCATTGCATTCAGTGACTGCTAATAGTAGTTGTACTAAGAGAGAGCCCAGACAGCCTGTCTCCTCATCTTCAGACCACACCATACAGATAGACAATTCCTTACAAAGCTACTTCATCCTTCAAGATAGAACTCCCAACAAAAATTTGTTTACAACCCTTCCCAGAAAAGATTTTGGAGCATGCGCAGTCTGTACCAAGGATTGACTCAGTTCCTTATGGCTGTATTTATTCAAGGTTGTGGCTGGCCCTGAGCAGGGGCAGCTCCAGGCACCAGTGCAGCAAGCATGTGCCTGGGCAGCAAGCTGCGGAGGGCAGCATGCCGGTCGCTGTGAGGGCAGCAGTCAGGCAGCCTTCAGCAGAGTTTCTACAGGAGGTCCACTGGTCCTGCAGCTTTGGCCGCAATTTGGCGGCGGGTATGTCGAAGGTGCAGGACCAGCAGATCTCCCACAGAACTGCTGCTAAATCCGCATGATCGGCAGATCTCCCACAGAACCGCTGCTGAATCCACGTGACCGGTGGGCCTCCCACAGAAACGCCGCCGCAGGCTGCCTGACTGCCGTGCTTGGGGCAGCAAAAAACACAGAGCAGCCCCTGCCCTGAGTGGGTACACAGGTGGGCTGGGGGGAAAGAAGCACAAATAGAGCCCTTCGGAAAATAGATCTCTTCATGGATCCACCCCGATTGCAATCATCACACTCTCAATACAAGAATTGTTTCAGGATAGCGGTCCGTAAGGCTGCAACCATAGACCTGACCCAATGCACACCATCCAGTGGAGCTAAGCTAATGTGGTAGGAGTATATGCTGCTCTATGCATTCTCGTAAGTATCCTGGCCAACTGAAATTCCCTTAAGGATTCCCACTGCAGGGTTGCCTATTCTCAACTCCAGTAATATAGGCTGTCAAGTATCAGAGGAGTAGCCATGTTAGTCTGGACCTGTAAAAGCACCAAAGAGTCCTGCAACAAAAAAAGTTCAGGACCAGATTTCAAAGATAAACTGCTGAGCTCTAGTTCATCTGCAAATTTGACACCATCAGCTCAGGATTGAACAAAGACTGTGAATCGCTAGCCAACTACAAAACCAGTTTCTCCTCCCTTGATATTCACACCTCAACTGCTAGAACAGGGCCTCATTCTCTCTGATTGAACTAACCTCGTTATCTCTAGCATGCTTCTTGCTTGCATATACATACCTGCCCCTGGAAATTCCCACTACATGCATCCGACGAAATGGGTATTCACCCACGAAAGCTCATATTCCTATACGTCTGTTAGTCTATAAGGTGCCACAGGACTCTTTGCTGCTTTTATAATATAGGCTGTGATTCTGAGACACAATTGTTGCTCTGTGCTAGGAATCAGGAATGTAAACAACTTGTTCTCTGATGAACACATTGTTACTGAGGTCATTACATTCCTCCAAACTACAGACAAATCCTGCTCTAATAAAATCAGTGGTAAAATTCCTATTGATTTCAGTGGGACTGGGACTCAATCCTAAACATTTATTTCAGCCAAACACATTGGGCTAGATTCATCCTCTGTGTAACTTTACAGAAGTTAATGGAGTTACATCATTGTTGGATTTTGCCCACCATATGCAGCTGAATTGCCAAATATTTCTCCACATCTTTTAAGATGAGAGCAGGTTTGGAAACTTAAAAGTCAGTACAATCTTATTAGTACTGGAATAAGTTATTGGTTAGGTGGTCTAAGAGGCTCTATTAGCAGAAGACTATGGGACAAATTCAAAGCAATGAGCATAACACTGGAGCTCTTGTGGAAAAAAATTAAGGTACTTGATTTGTCCATGACATGTTAATTGCAAACTATTTGTTATTGGAACAATGAAGGTTGGCAGAGAGCACCATGAGTAAGACCTACATCTCTTATCAAAGTTTAATATGCTCTGACAATTATTGCAAATGCAATTCAATATTGCACAGGATCATAAACAGTACGCACAAAAATTAAAAACCCTACAGAGTTTCTTTGTCCTGCTCTTGGTTTATACTGGCCAATTTACCTGCTATGATGTAATCAGGGAAGAAAGAAAACCCCTCACATTTGACACCTGGCTGGAACAGTCAACATTCAGCCAACCTTTTCTGGCTTGCTGCACCTTTAAGTTTGGTGTCTTCTGAGCAACCTTTTTCCAAACACAGAATCTACTAATTGTAAATGTTTATGCTGAACACTCTAATCTACATGTTTGTGTTTCCACAAAAATTGTTTGTGTCCTCTAGTGTATTAATATTCTTTTCAAATAAGTTCATTAATTAAACATAATATTGCATCAGTCCACTTATAAAGGCTTCTAGAACTAGAATATTTTTTTCTTCAGTGAGTGACCTGCAGGATATTGCTGCAAGAACTGAGCCCCTCTGCTGCTGGATAGCTATCACTATTCCATATGGCCAGGCTCTTTTTTGATACAACCTGTAAGGATGGAGGAAAGCTATAGAACTGATATTTAAAGTATGAAAATATTTAAGATGATTATTTATTTTTTAAAAATGACAGTGTAAGAAAATGTGTTAACTAGGTGCAGCACGCACTCTCCTTGATGGCTATCTCACTGCAATGGCTGGTACAGAGTAAAACTGGTGCATAGCAGTTTAGGTTTGTAGTGTGGGGCTGTTGGTTGGTGTTGGTGGTCTGTGAGGTCAGACTAGATGATCAAGTAGTCCATGCTGGCTTTAAACTCTGTAACTCTATGACTCACTGCTTCCTCTCCCCCACTTCTTTAGCTGCTTAGAAGAACTAGTCAGGAGCAGTCCTTAAGCGCTGGTCAGCACAACAACTGCAGTTACAGCCAGTCTCTGTGTGTGTGTGTGTGTGTGTGGATGGGTGGGGGCACAGTTGGGAGGTGCATTTTGTTCATCTGCTGAAAGGCCAGCCACAGTTTGATCCTTAATGGACAGTCCATGTTGTTAATCCACTTCCAGTTTCAAAATATTCAATAATAATGTACCCAAGTAAGTTAGTCTATAATTTCCCAGGTTGGTTTTACCTTATCTTTATTGCTAATAATTATGCTGGTTTATACATTCTTATTCATAACCTGCAAAGCTGTGTGCATTGACACCTGTGCCCTTGAAATTGGGAATTAATGTGCGTATAATTCATCAGAATATAAATCCTCCTAATTTAAATAATGTACTGTGTACATATTTCTCTAGTACTAAGTTTCAGCAATTCTGAGGCTGCTACATTAAAGACTAATGTTTCGCACGTCTGTCAAAAATGTGTTAAATGGGTAACCCAAACAATACAATTAGTGCTGCAAGTTTGAGGATATGACATGACACATTTTGGTACACACATATTTTAAAATGAGTAAGTTATTCAAGCTAACATACTAAGGGTATGTGAAATTACTAGCTAAACTGGCATGTACTGAAACAGAGAGAACATTTCTAAGTCATTTGCTGCTTAGATCACAGTAACAACAGTGTGGGCAGAAGTCAGATAAGGTCCTTTTCTGGTTCTGCTGTTAAAGTTGTACAGTAGTTCTAGTACAAGTGCAAAACCTGTCCCAAAATATATAGGATAAATCTAGTGATTTTGGAGACTATACAGTATAAAAACATCACTTTCAAGAATGGTATTTCATTTAAAAAAATCCATTTGCATCTGCTATACAATACACATAACAGCAGTAATAAAGAGCCACCTGAACTGCTGGTTTGATTACTCATACTAATTATTGAGTGCATAAATAATATCCATTTGTGATAATTATACATTACATACAAACTAGATTAAAAGAACGCTATAAATGTTGCAATGTCAAACACTCCAAAGGTGGGAAATGCCAGAATTTCTCTCTGCATCTCTAAGTAGGTCTCCCTGTGCATATGCATTATAAGTGGTTTGTTGTTGTTTTTGTTTTTTAAATTTACCATATCCCATGTCATTTTTACCACAAGGCCCCTGCTTCATTCAGTGCACAGGATGGCCAATAGTCACTTAATGAGCAGCTACTTGAGATTTTGCTTTCTCCTCATTGTTGCATGTGTGTCCTCAGGCCTTATTCACTGAACACGATTCAAATTCTGCTCTGAATGCAGAAATATTAATTTCCTCGTGGGCTTTTCTGTGGTATTCACCACTGTTGTGTGCTTCACAAACAATAATGAATTTGTTTCCTCAACACCCCACTGTACTGAGTAGATGGCATTATCCCCATTTTACAGATGGGGAACTGAGGCACAGAAAAATGAAGCTAAAAAGTTTCCACTAATTAGGGTGCCCTATTTGAGACTACTAGAAACTAATTTTTCAGCGTGTTTAGCATTATATAACAGTTTGTTCAAACATAGCTCCCATTAACATCACTTGCTGTGGTAAGCACTCAGCAGATCTGCAAATCAGTTCCCAGAGTCTTAAATTGGGCACCCAGAAAATGAAGAGAACACACCTTTCTGATTGCCTCTGAAAATTACATGTTCAGTGATTTGCCCAGAGTCACATACAAACTCTGTGACACAGGCAGGGAGAGAATTCAGTTCTCCACAGCAGCATTCAACTGTTTTAACCATGCGACCGTCCTTGTGGAGAAAGGTGAATAAGGAAGTGTGATTTACCCTTTCACACAACACACACAGCAGGGATCACTCAATGGAAATTAATAGACAGTAGGTTTAAAATAAACATAAGGCAGTCCTCCTTTACACAGCACACAGTCAACCTGTTGAACTCGTTGCCAGGGCATGTTGTGAAGGCCAAAGGTATCATTGTCTTAAAAAAAGAATTAGATAAGTTCATGGAGGATAGGTCTGGGATACAACTCCGTGCTCTGAGTGTCCCTAAACCTCTGACTGACGGAAGCTGGGACTGGACAGTGGATCATTCGATAATTGCCCAGTTCTGTTCATTCCCTCTGAAGCACCTGTCCACTGTCTGAAGACAGGATACTGAGGAAGATAGACCACTAGTTTGATACAGTGTGGCTGCTCTCGAATGAGAGAGGGCAGTGATGGAGATAAAATTGAAAATAGCTGCAGAATAGTGACAGATAGCTAACACACTTGGACAGACAGGGCAATCGACAGGCCAAGAAAGAATACAGGTTGCAGAAGAGAAAAGTGTGAAGGATTCGCCAGGAAGTTAGTCTGTGTGCATGGGGCTTGAATGCCAGCTGCAGTTGCAGCGTCGCAGTAAATGGCTATCTTAATAAAGAGCCAGTTTACTTTTACAAGCATGGAGTCCTCTGAAGTTATGTACTCTAGCATGCAATACATGAAACACAAATCATCTCTATTTGTAATTACATCAATATTTTGTTACCACACCTTAGTGGCAAATAAATAATTTGCAGATGTAATTTGTTAGGAGGCATGGAAAAAATACAAATGTATATTACAATTATTCTCATGTTAGTTCCTGGTCTGATGAAATCACAGACTGTTTGCAGGTCACCTAACACAATACAGTCCCAAAAGTAGAAAGTAAAGACTTTGAATTTACTGGGTCAAATCCTCATCTGGCATACGTCAAAATACTTCCCCTGATTTCAATGAATCTAAGCACACTTATATGGGCTGAAGATCTGGCCCATTATATTTTGTCTTCACTTTATTTTCTTTGAAGAGTCACACCTTAGTAATATTATTTGGGAGTTTGGGCAGGAAATAGATCTGCTGAAATGCACTCAGTTTAATCTCCCTCATGTAATCTGCATTCCCTATGTATTTTATATGACAGCTGAAAAGAGGCAGATCCACACAAATTGGGGAGGAAACTGGAAAGTATAAAATCAGAAACATTATTTTTGGTGCCAAAAAATGAATTGTGTCCCAAAGCAAGATTATGTTGCACTGAATAAGGTCCCATAAAGTTAGAACAACCATGCATTCCTATAAAACAGTTTTTTTCCATTTAAAAACTTGCTGTAAGTGTAATTGCAGGCATTTAACAATCTGATGTAGCTGACATTTAGTCTCTTAAAAAATAAATTGTTCTACATCTAATTACCACTTGGCTGAACTGTTGTTCATGGTTGCTAAATGACTATTCAAGTGTATAGTTCTGGATGGTAACTGCATTATGCCTTCTGATGAGAAACATGAGGTTAGATCTCAAACCTGTCACAACACTGTGCTGAATTTACTACTACTGTCTGGCGCTCTAGCAGTCTTTGCCAAAAGAAAGAGTTACTTTTCTCTTTTCATTTAAATCTTTAATATGCAGAGGGGAAAAACAGAACAAAGGAATTGTGATTTATAATTCTGCAAGTGGCACTTTCTTTTCACAGTGATCACCAGGAAAACATAAAATGCTATGAAGTGTATCTGTGCTAATGAAAAGAACTCAGATAAGAGCTAGCAGTGATAGGATCAGTGTTTTCTTTCTCAGATACTTGTGTTCTCCTCTCAAGCATCTTTGGTTATTTTTCATTATTTTTTTTCCCAGAATTCTTTATCTTCCATTTATGTAGCAGTAACATGCCTCGGATATTACAATAAGAGATTATTTCTTGCTGTGAACATTTTATACTATCAACATACCATAATTGCAAATAGGTTGTTTATTTTTTATTTTTTTCTTCAAAGCCATTGATTAGACCGTTTTCTGGAACTTTTATTTGGCTACTTGGGCATTCAGGTCTGAATCCTCCTTCAACCCCTACTCTTAGCCACAAAGTGAAAATGACTCCCTCCATTACAACAGGATTTCATAATGATTAGCTGATATAATTTGGCTTTGTCTACACTGACTACAAAGTCATGATCAGCATTGTCACCTAACTCCATTGTTCAAATAGTGCTCAGCCCCACTGATGTTTTCTAAGATAGATGAACTCCAAACAGATGTTTCTCCAGGCCTCCCTTCTCTGAGCATAGTTGCACTCTAATTTTTCCTCCATTACTCAACCATAACTGCTACCAGGCAACATATGGATTAGGGAGAAATCAACACATGCGTACTTTCTAGTGTAAATGCTGAATGATAGTGAATCAAAATACAAGGCTTTAGCCAGTGATACTAAGTCTAATATCTATCTCTTCCCCTCCTCACACACACACACACACAAGGGTGTGGTACTTGTCAACATTATTTGCCTACTATATATAAACTGGCCTCGGCCTGGAGTCAGTTTCTTATTATTTAAGTATTATCCCAATTTAATTTAATATATATATATATAATTATAATGAGAAAGTTAAATCCAACAGTATCTTAGTGGGACTTAGCCTGGTTTTTTTTGTTGTTTTGTTTTTTATTGATTCTATCATTTGTTTGATTTGATTTATGACAGAATTATAACTTTACATTCACTAAAACTAAGACTGGTATAATGCATAGAAATGCAAGTGCAAACATTAGTACAAATTAGCATGGCTTGTCTTAAAAAATAATGTAATCAACTATACTTCACAGCGTCAGGCTCAATCATATTTTATTTACATAGCAACACAGTAATGTAGCTTCTTCAAAGGCAGCGTTAACAAAATTGTATATCCTTGCTTGTCTTTTTCAGCATCAGTTAATGTTGTGGCCTTTTTAAATAGATTTAAAAAATAGTTAATCAGAATTAGTACTTTCTCCCATGGAAGTTGTGGTATTTTCACAGTCTGATTAGCAGCTGGTACAGAGCATTTTGTATGATAAAAACAAAGCAATATTTACTATAGATTTATATAGGGAAACATGATACAATACAAACTGTCAAATGCTGCTCTAGCAAATTTCTAGAGGAGGAAACCTCCACACTCCTTTTGAGATTGAATGCCACAGTGATTTTGAAATAACACCCACCTTATGCTCAGAAGTTCAAATCCTGCATTCCTTTCTCAGACAAAGCTCCCATTAAAGGCAATGGGAATTTTGCATGAGGAAGGAAAGAGTAAAGACTGCACGATAGGACCTAGTGTAAGCAGATTGTTTAACCTGGTAGAAAACATCTTACACTTGCCTGTCTCTGCCACCTGTGCCTGGGGCTCTCTTTGCATGCAATCCACATGGGAGGAAAACATGACTGAGCAATATATTCAGGTACAAGAGAGTTTCTGGACAAATCACCACACCAGAGAGGGTACCCCAAATGACTCAGTGCTATGAGGGTTAAGAGCAATGTTACTGAACTCAAAATGATCAGCATGGCAAGCTAAAAGTTCAGCCATCCACAGCATGAGGGACCTTCCCTGGTCATTGCTGATCACTGACGAGAGGAACTAGTACCCTTTCAGCAGAGGCGTGCACTGGAGTTCCAGTGGTGACAGCTCCCAAATTCTTCCCCACTGAGTTATTTGGCTTTGAAGACTGCTGAAGGAAAGACAAGAAGGCCTGCAAAAAAAATTCCTGAAGAGATGCCCTTGTTTGGTTGGTTGGTTGGTTCGTTAGTTTATTGCTTTGTGGTAGTGCCTATGAATCCAAGTTATATTCCAAGGAACCCACTGTGTTAGGAACTATATATACAGAAAAAAAAGACAGTTCATGGCCAGCAGAGCTTACAGACTTCTTGAGCTGCTAAGAGGTATAGCAATTTGGGCATTTTTCCATTGACTTCAATGGGAGCAAGATAGATCCCTGACTTCTACTTAATATAATCCAACCAAATCACTTAAGGTGCAAGAAAGAGGACTGTATTTAAGGAAGACTGGCTATAAAACGCTAATCTGATTTGATAGCACTTTTTACAGATATAAATGACTATGCAGACAGTGGAGAAATAGGACCCACATCTTTATCAACTAAACTTAAATATCAAAATGTTTCAGTTTAATTTAGTTAGTTAATTTTTTTTACATTTTATCTTCTCTTACCGAGTTTGGCCCAGATTCCAACACCCTTACTCCTGGTGAGTAGCATCTTGTACTTCAGGAAGCCCCATTGAACTCAGTGGGACCCACTTGTGGGGAGTCAGGTTCTACTTATTGTAGGTGAAAGTGCCAGAATATGCCTGGCTGGTTATTCACTGAATCTATGGAATAAGAAGTGACTATGGTTCCATTCTTGGAAGCTGCCTTACACAGGCACAGGGATGCATCTGCCCAGAATTATTTGCAAGATTGGGACCAATTTTCCTATTTTTTTAATTAAAGGGCTAATTCTGCTTTCACTTGCCATGATGTACATCAGGAGTAACTGCACTGAAACCAATGTGATTTGTACCGGTATGAGACTGGGATATGTCAGACCCTTAAAAAGCACCAGCTGATCACGAATCTAAAATTTCTAGCTCTTGATATTTCATCTGTTAAAAAGAACCTGAGGTCAAAGAGACAAAACTGAGATTACATGACACCAAGGTAACAAAGGCCAATAGGGGTCAGATCTCAACATATGGTCAAAGCCGACACTTTGCTGCATAAATCATACAAATCAATTGGGAGTGTGTGGAGAAATGTTTCCTTTACTAGTACACTACTAGTGTCAGCATAAATGATAAAAATAGCAGTGTTCAGATAGCTGTTGTATGAATCATTCTTAGCACTAATAATTTTTTCCAGGGCTAAGACTTCCCCAGTTGTTTATAAGCCATCTGTTGAGTGAGAGAACATTAGGCTTTTTTTTCCAGTCTGCAGAAATAGTAATCCAAGCAGCTAATAACTACTTAATTAATATCGCCTGAGCAAGACTGGTAGAGTAATTATCTCCTAATAAAGCTAAGATAAGAGGTTTATTTAAAATATTGTACTGCTTTTACACCATTCAGAAGGTTTTTTACACAATCACATCCAATATGAATAAGAGCCCATTTGTCCACAATCTCTGCAGCATAAATCATTGCTCTGACAATGACACTGATGATAAAGCTGAAAAGCCTCAGTCTGATTAATGAGTGGAATTTAGCTTTATGCAGAGGGCCAGCACAAAGCTGGGGAAGAAATATGACCGTTATAATTTCAGACAGTGAAATAAGGGGGAGTCACTCTGTGTTTGGCAGTCAGAATGGTTTTTGAAAAACACATGCTTCTGTTTCTCCAATATCTGAGACCAGCTCTAACTTAAACCCTGGCATTTCTTCAGAACACTCCTGCCACAGCAGGATCCACTCAACTGACAGATCAACAAAGTGAGGTATTTGGCAAGGATTATGTGCTACCCTGTTTGGACAATGAGACACTAGCCATCAGGAGTGTAGCACAAACACCTCTTAGTAAAATTTCACCCTCATTGAGCTTTAGTTGGAGTTTCTAACACTACCCTCTCCTCCAGCATAGGTTTAGTGTCTTAGTTTCCGCTAAGCACACTCTGTGACATTCTCAACTGCTGCTGAAGTTGGTAGTTGAGGGGACTCAGCTGTTCGCAGGATTGAAAGATGGGGCCTGACTCAAAACTTTGTCCTTTAAATGGCCAATCCTGTGAGACTGCAAAATATGCAACTCCAACTGACTTCCATGGAAAGTGTGCACTGAGCTAGATAATATAAATACAGGACTTCAGTGGTCATTGAGAGCAGTCGGCATTAGGGCTAGCAGGAAAACAATAATATTGCTTCATGAAATGAAATAAATCAATGCTGACAATTATTTTCCGTTCTGATGCAGAACCAAACCAAGACCTTTTTGAAAATATTCATGAAAAAAATGAGGAAGAGGGAGACACACACTCCCCTTGCCCCCGGAAATAGCCAATTGGTCAGGACACTCACGTGGAAAGCCCAGGTTCAAGTCCCTGATCTGCCTTCTTAGGGGAGGAACCTGAACCTGGTTTCTTGCATCCCAGGTAAGTGTCCTAACCACTAGGCCCTTGGCTATTCTGAGTGATCCTCTCACTTTCATTTTGAGCAGTAATTCCATCCTGCACCTGAAGAGCATTCTCAACAAGTTTTTCTTTGATAATATGTTCACGTGAAAAGTTTTGGCTTTGAAAAATGAGTATTTTTTTTGAGGAAAAACATTTTATTTAAAAGTTCCTGACAAGCTGTTTTCAGCATCCTGTAGGATAGGGGTGAGCAAACTTTTTGGCAAAGGGCCTCATCGGGGTGGGGAAATTGTATGCAGGGCCATGAATATAGGGCTGGGGCAGGTGTTTGGGGTACAGGAGGGAGTGCGGGCTGTGGGAGGGGGTGCAGTGCGCAGGAAGGGCTGAGGGTAAGGGGTTGGGTTCTGGGGGGGTGCAGGAGGGGGCTCAGGGCAGGTGGTTGGAGTATAGGAGGGGGTGCAGAGTGCAGGAGGGGGCTCAGGGCAGGGAGTTAGGATGAAGGAGGGTGTTTGGAGTGCAGGAGGGAGTGCGGGCTGTGGGAGGGGGTGCAGTGCGCAGGAAGGGCTGAGGGTAAGGGGTTGGGTTCTGGGGGGGTGCAGGAGGGGGCTCAGGGCAGGTGGTTGGAGTATAGGAGGGGGTGCAGAGTGCAGGAGGGGGCTCAGGGCAGGGAGTTAGGATGAAGGAGGGGGTGCAGAGTGCAGGAGGGGGCTCAGGGCAGGGAGTTAGGATGAAGGAGGGGGTGCAGAGTGCAGGAGGGGGCTCAGGGCAGGGGTTCAGGGTATGGGGTGCTGGAGGGATTTGGGGTGCAGACTCCAACCCAGTGCCACTTACCTCTCTACCTGCCCTGGCCCCACGCTGCTCTGCTCCCACAAATGTTCAGCATGTCCAGCAGTGGCTCCTGAGGGTGGGGTGGAGTGGGGTCAGGCAGGTGGCTTCGCCTGTGCTGCCCTGGCCTGTGAGTACCACCATGAAGCTCCCATTGGCCACGGTTCCCTGTTCCCTGCTAATGGAAGCAGTGGGGGGCAGTGCCTGCAGACGACGGCAGAACATGGAAACCTGTGGCCCCTGTCCCTTCCAAGGGCCGCAGGGACATGGTGCTGGCTGCTTCCAGTAGTGGTGTGGGGTCAGGGCAGGCAGGGAGCCTGCCTTAGCTCTGCTGCGCCAGGGGACTGGCAATCTTGTGGGCCAGATTGAAAGGCCTGATGGGCCAGATCCAGCCTGCAGGCCGTAGCTTGCCCTCCCCTGCAGTAGGAGATATTCAATGCCTTGTAGCAATGGGTCCTTGCTGACAGCAGTATTAATGGCATCTCATTTAAATAGTGTTGTTTAGCACTCTTGATGTAAAAGCACTATTTTAATGCAACTATATAATTTCTTTCTTATCTCACCAATATTTCACTTGTTACATGAAAGACTTATTTGCAAATATCACTCTTATTCTGCAGAACCCTCTTACCTTAGAAGTTTTTTCCCCGTAGCTGGATTTTAAGATATTATAAAAGTTTCAAAACCCTTTAATCTTGCTTTACCACTTGCAAGGCATACGTATGAAAGCATAATAATGTGCTTTCATTTGTATTATGGAAATTATATACACAACCCATATAAAAGACATCTGAGATGCAAAGAAGAGCTTTGAAATAAATGCAGCTGGACACATTTTCAGTGCTGGAAAAAACATGAGATTTGTAAAACAGGCTGCTGAAATGTTAATATAGTATAACAATAATTATAATTTAAAATATAATTGCTGCTTTCAGGTTGTTTATCATAAAAGATTCATATACTGTGTGGAACAGTGAAAATTGGAAAATATCCATGCACACAAAAAATGTGGAAGACATGGAAGTTTAATAGAGTCAACCAAACCACATAGCTCCATTTATAGTATAATACACTGGTATCTTGCCACATATTTTTTTCCCAAAGTTTAAAGCCTGGGCTTAGTCCACAGTGGCATCACATCGATTTTACGTTAGTCTAACTCCATAGAAGTCAATGGAGTTATATCAGCATTAAATTGATGTAAGTTGTTTGACTCATGCCCCATAGATTTAAGTGCTGGTATGTTAGCTATTTCAGAATAGTTTATCCCAGGTATTTCTAATAGGCATCTAATACCATTTGCTAGAAATGAGCTTGGAAAACAGTTTCCCTTATAAACCTGTTTTTAAATCATCAAAACTTTCTGAAGAAAATCACCTTTTGGGTTGATATTTTTTATGCATAGCCCCTGCCTGAAGGTGATTTTTTTTTAAATAGCCTGACCAAAATTGCTTTGTTTGAATGATGGGGGATCTCTCACTATAAGCAAATGTAACCGACACACCTCCTGGGTGTGGTGTGGCACCAAAACCACTTAGAGATAGTTAATGAATCTGCTCTATAGCCTTAGCTAAGAGAGAGGTGGCTTTTCGCTCATGATGCAGAGGCTCATGCACTAAGTTCCAGAGGTCTGATCCTGCCTGCTCACAACTGGGGTCCCTCGGCATTACACAAACACAGAAGAGCTCTGCATTAGAAATGTCTGGAAATTTGACTCTTGATGTGGACATAGGCATCAATGAAGACTTAGCTTGGTTTGGGGAGAAAATAATTTTATTTCAGTATCATTTCTGAGCATGTGCATTGGGTAAGAGCTTCACACATCTTCGTGAATGCCCTCACATTCTGGGACATTATTTCATATCCTCCAAGCACAGCCTGGTCTTAGGGGCTTAGCAGAGACCCAAGCTTATGCTGCTATGACTATTTGCATGACAGACACTATAAATATTTCTCTGAAAAAATATTTAGCAAAATTCTCAAAAGTCCCTCCTGAAAACCTGGCTTTAAGACCAGGGACAGTATGAAAAAACCTGCAAGCAGGGTAGTAGTCCCTGTTCTTCATTTTTCTTGTCAGTCGTGCAGTTCAATATACTGCTGTTGTAAAATGCACACAGTCTATGGTGTATATGATGGGGTTGAATTAATGTTCATAGTTGGCCTTTTTGTATTTCCTGATTTAGGCCTCCAATCCCTCAAATATATTTGCAAATACTTAAGTTTACTCATGAGAGTAGTCCCAATGAAGTCACTGGAACAACTCATAGGCTTGTGTAATAGGGACGGGGAGGGAATGCTCAGTATAACTATAAACTCCCCTTCCTGCACCTTGGTATAACTCTTTGCCAATGCACAAGCCCGAGTTCTGTCTTTTCAGAAAGCATTACATAGTTAAACCTCAAGGGTGTTGTATTTATCAGGGTTTTACATACATGCTAATAATTCCCAGTCAATTTCCAAAATGAGAGTACAATATACTTGTTTTAGTAAAAACAAATATTTTATGCATACAAACCACATTATAAATAGTATAAAATACTGTAAATCATGTTTGGAATACTATGAATAACTTTTAAACAAATGCTATTAGATAGTAAGTCTATTGGTGTTCCTCATACAGACTTACCCCTTAGTTGACTGTTTGTAATAGAAACAGTGAAGTTTTGACATAGCATTTCCTATACTTTAACACACACATCACACCACATTCCCCTCAGGTCTTCTCTGAGAGGATTTCTCAGTTGTCACAGAGTGACCATAATATAGTTTGTGTGTCTCCCGGACTCTTCAGAGCTTCAGAAATTGCATCATCTCAATCCTTTTCAAATACTTCAGAATGCTGTTAGCAAACAGTCTGCAGGTCTCTACAGCTAGCAGCATTCCACCCTTTGGGTTAATAGCTGATTAGTGCCTGGTCCTCTCATTGCTAATGAAATGTAAGTCTGCAGCCCATATCCGAAATGATACAAGGATTGGGACCCAGCCCTCACATCTCTTGGTCATTTATTGATCAGGCAGAGTCTACAGGTCTGTCTTTAATGCCTGTATTTATAAACTTTCCCCCAGTGGTGCTCTGATTTGGCTCAGCTCTCAGAGGGTGGTTATGGTATGACTTGCTGTACCTATTGGGTTCCAGAAAGTGGGCGGGCGAAAGCCTGCCCACTGCTGAAGGACTTGACCCGTACCTCTCCAGCCTAAGGGGAGGAGTGGGTTGACCACCCCACTCCTGCCCTGAAGGGCTTAAAACAGCCCTGGAAGAGGGCTGGGGCATGGGGTAGGCTAGGCTGATTGGAGAAAGCAGCCACAGCTGGGACCACACCCCAATTAGGCTGCAGCTGGCTCTATAAAAGCCAGGAATAGAGACACTCTCCCTCTGCCTTTAGAGGGAGAAGGGCCAGGCTGTTGGGGAGTGTATCTGGGTAGCTAAGGTGGAGCAGGGCTAGGGGAAGGTAAGAGGAGCTGGGGAACTCTGGCCTGGAAACCCCCCAAGCTGTGGCCTAGTGGAAGGCCAACTGGGTACTGAGGTTGCAGGGGGTAGCTGATGGATAGGCAGAGGTAGCAGGTCCAAACCCCCCACCTTACCTGTGATGAGTAGGCTGATACTGCAGTCTTCCCCAGGGCACAGGGGTTAGTTGGTGACTAGCAGTAGCCTATGACTGAGGTGAGGTAGGGATAGGCAGTGGGGGTTCCCCAGGGAGAGGAGACCTTGAGAGTGAGGTGTTACTGCTAGGGGGCAGCACCCCAGATAACAGGACACTGAAGTCCAGGGAGGGACATGGGAGCCCAGTGGCAGTGGGACACCAGCCTGCAGGGGGCGCTCTGAAGGCTGGATTAGCTAATGCCTGAGATGACCAGCAGGAGGTGCTGCAGCAGTGCATCCTGCATTGCTACACTTGCTAAGTGGTTGCCCACAATGGAAAAAGTTGTATACAGCCTTGGAACAGCTACTGAGCATGTCAGGTAACTGCCGCACCCTGTTCTGGAAGTTTCTGGGTCATTCTAACTTAGGTGCCCTGCCCTGCTCTCTGCACATGTGCAAAGATGCAAAGCATCCAACTAAGATCCTGTCTCTTCCACACTGTTTCCCTCCCACTCCCTTGGAGAAACACAGTCCAGTGCTGCAGTATAAAGCACATGGGTTACCGTTGAAGGTTTTGCTGGAGCCAGCTGTATAATCCATAGCCTTGGTGACTGATTCATGTTGCTATAATGGATTAAGCTGAAACTCCTGATACAAATGCCCCACAAACTTTTGGGAAGTTGTGAAAGTGGTGTCTTGGATCCACATCTAATTACAAATAACCTTTGGCACTCAATGTTCTATTTGCTAAATTAAACTTCACCGTAATGAGACAGCTCTATAAAGCAAACTATGCATATCTTTAATCAGAAATATTGGTAAAGCAGTTCAAGTACAAATAATGAGGGCACCTAATTTATATAACATCAAAACAAATTTCAGTTTGAGAAATATTTCTTGATTTGCATTTTTAAATACAAAGCACTGATTTGCTTCAGTTTATTATACAAAAACCATTATCACAAAGTAGGCAGTTTTTATTCACGCTTCTGTGTACTGCATTGTAAGGTGCTGTATGTAATAAAGATAATCTATGGATAAAATACTGCTAGCAATTAGGTCATGGACATAAAATTAATAAGAAGGAAAAGTTAAATCAAAATGAGAAATTTCAAATCAGTTTTAAAATAATCAAGCTGAAGTTCCAAAGATGCAACTGAGACCAAAATATGACCCAAAGTTTGTCCTATGGAATTTGCTGGTATGAATCAGACAATCAAGAAATCTCATATAGCAGATTTTGAGGAACCAAGAATAAAAAGGAGTTTGTGGAAGTATCTAGTTTTGCTCCAGCAACATTGCCATGTTGAAATTCATATCTGAGAGTACAGCCATAAAGTTGTGCTATCAGGTTTTAAATATTTTAATTCCCTCGGATCACAAGTTTGACTCAGCCCTTCATCCCTCTGGGCTAGATAAAATTAGTGCCATGAAGCTCCCTGTGTTTGGTGCTCTCACTTTATTTAAAAGCACAAGTTTTGACCTAGTGTTTTTGGCCAAAACTTCTGCCCCTCTCCCCACCTTTTATACTGTTGTGTGGTGTAATATTTGTCAGATCGAGGCTTGCTACCTCATCCACTATAAGGTTAGTTACACTTCAGTGGTGCTTTCTGTACACTGTATTGTTTAGAAAGTTATTTCAGGCATTTTGGGATGAAAAGACTATTGAAATACAACATGTTGTTACAGTATTAATTGCACTTAGCCATGTTAAATTTTAATTAATGACGCTTTACCACTTCCACCAGGGAAAACTATTTTTTCACAGTAAAAATGGAAATGTTATTTATTTGCGTGCCAACAATGGACTTAGTGCGGTGCACTATATTATCTGTATCCATCCTGAAAATTAGCAGATCTCCCACCCCCAAACTGGAATAAATAAAGTGTGTTCATCTAAAGAAAATCCTGGGTTAAGACTAAGTGGAGACTAACGCTGGTATACCAATTACCTGGCTGTACTGCAAAGTCCCTTCATGGGCTGATGAAGTTCCTCATTATGGTGGCATTTGAGGTGCAAGGTTGATAGCACTCCACATGAATGATAAATCTTTGAATGATCTCACAGTTTAATGGCCACTATGATGGATCAACTCACATAGCTAGGCGCACTCTAGATCTAGCACTTGTGCTCAGAGTGACCTTTAGGCAATTAGAACACTTACCTAGCATGGGAAACATTACCTCCAATGGTCTGAGGTTGAGGGCAAGATCTGCTCGCAGAGTTTAATGGAATCAGAGCACTTTGAGAAGACCCCGAGGGAAAATATGGTTTCTCTTACAGACCACTGTATTGAGCATTTGGTAGGATTTCATAACCTCATCCTCGGCCACTGATGAGGTGACGCATATATAGGCCCTCTTCTTTGCTTCATCTCCACAGGCACCTTAATTTGTGCAATGGGCAAACAAGAGAAAATGGTAGAAGTCTCATGCTTAATCTGATCAATTACATTATATTTTCCTTTTACTATGCTGTGATTGTGTGAGAGGACGCTATATTGCATCTGCAGATTTTTGTTTGAAGTGCTAGACAACTAGATCAATCTGAGCTACCTTCACATGATGACTGATTTAAAGTTCCTCCCATAGCTAGGAAGTGTCACAATACTCAGAATAAAAATAAAGCCACAGTGCACGATCTCTGCTTCCATAGATGCAGGGGGAGCTGTGGAGGAATCAAATGCTAAGTCTTTTCTGTTTCAGTTTAGGCTGGCAGTGCTCATTGAAGTATTGGAGGTAGTGAGATATTTTCATTCCACAACTTGTCCTTTGGAACCCTGTTAGATTATTTTAGTAGCAGTGACCAGAAACTGTGTTTTTTATATTTTCTTTTCTATTTGGCATCCGCAAGCAGCTGTTTCTATCAGTCACAGACCGTGCTATGGTGAACTTCTGAATCTCTATTTTGTAACCTTCAACCAACTTTAAATGAGAATGAAGCAGCCTGCTTAATACATAGAGTATCTTGCCATGAATGCATGACACCAGTGCTCTGTAACTTGCATTGACTACCTAGATAGATGTTGGTTTTGACCTATAAAGCCTTACATTGTTTGACCTACCTTCTTGACTGTCACTGTTCTTATGCAATATGTTCACAGCTGCAGTTAACTGAGCATGCAAGCTTGAGTCCCCTCAGTATAAAAGGGAAGCTTTGAGCTGAGTGTTATCAGTGAGGAGTCCTTATTCTTTGAGGTTTTTATTCCTCCCATCTTCATCTGACAAAGCCAGACTCAGGGCATGATACAAAGGCCATCAGTTTACCCAATAGAGGCTGCTGTTGAGGGTGAGGTGGGGTATTCTTTGGGTCTGATTTGATTTTTTTTTTCATTCTAATTTAGGGTGTGGAAAAGCTCATGATTTTGTATGTAACTGTGGTTTTAATTCATAAAAAAAAAAAAAGCCTAGAGTTTGGAACGGGGCATTTTCTTTTAGATCATCTCTATTAAAACACTTTCCCTGGCCTCAAGAATCATGCAGCCTAATCTGGACACAGTGGACCTGATTTCTTTTCAGAGGCAACTGGTATCTGCTTCCATTGATTTCAGCTGGAGTTGAAGAGTGCTCAGCACTTCTGAAAATCAGGCCCTAGGGGCTGGATTGCCAAAGGCATTTAGGCACCTAAACATGCAAATAGGCACCTAGTGGGATTTACAAAATAACTTAAGCAGATCAAGTGCCTACCTCCCATTGACTTTAATGGGAGAGAGACACCTAACCTAAAACCCACTATACACTTGTCTGCATTTTTGGGCACCCGAATACCTTTAACAATTAAAGGTACGTCTACACTACGGGATTATTCCGATTTTACATAAACCAGTTTTGTAAAACAGATTGTATAAAGTCGAGTGCACGCGGCCACACTAAGCACATTAATTCGGAGGTGTGCGTCCATGGTCCAAGGCTGGGGTCGATTTCCGGAGCGTTGCACTGTGGGTAGCTATTCTGTAACTATCCCATAGTTCCCGCAGTCTCCCCCGCCCCTTGGAATTCTGGGTTGAAATCCCAGTGCCTGATGGGGCAAAAATCATTGTCGTGGGTGGTTCTGGGTAAATGTTGTCACTCATCCCTTCCTCTGGGAAAACAATGGCAGGCAATCATTTTGCGCCCTTTTTCCCTGGATTGCCCTGGCAGACGTCATAGCACGGCAACCATGGAACCCGTTCCGCATTTTTTTTACTGTCACCATATGTGTACTGGATGCTGCTAACAGAGGCGTTACTGCAGCGCTACACAGCAGCATTCATTTGCTTTTGCATGACAGCAGAGACAGTTATCAGTCGTTCTGTACCATCTGCTGCTATTGTAAATTGGCAGTAAGATGACGGTTATCTGTTGTTCTGTATTGTCTGCTGCTATCATGGATGCCCCTGTCTGAGGTCGGCCGGGGGTGCAAAGGCAAAACTGGGAATGACTCCCCAAGTCAATCCCTCCTTTATGGTTTTTAAAAATAGTGTCCTGCCTAGAATATAGGGCAAGTGTACTAGAGAACCAGTGTATCAGAGAGCACAGCCGCTCCGTGTCATCCCGCAGAAATGATGAGCTACATGCCATTCACGGGGGGGGGCCCTGCACCAACCCCACTTGTTGCTTCCCTCCTCCCCCAACCTTCCTGGGATACCATGGCCGTGTCCCCCCCATTTGTGTCATGAAGTTATAAAGAATGCAGGAATAAGAAACAATGACTTGTTAGTGAGATAAAATGAGGGGGAGGCAGCCTCCTGGTGCTATGACAGTCAAAGCAGAACATTAAGCAGTGCAGGGGAGAGGAGCCCAGCATCTCGCTGCTATGATAGTCCAGGCAGTACAGAATCTTTTCTTTACACA
>NC_133769.1:339568498-339571515 GCF_003597395.2 Chelonoidis abingdonii
GGTTTGTCTCTTTGTGGAATAGAGGAGATATGCTTCTTGGTATTGTGATGTAAAGAGATTGCATCAATACTCTCAGGTTAGCCCAGAGAGGAAAGTCTGGGTGGGAGAGGGAGGGGGAAGGGAAGTGGAGTATTTCCCTTGCCGGTAAGACTCGGAGCGTCTGGGTCTTGGGGTCCCTCCAGGGAAAGTTAGGGGACCAGAGCAAGGCAGGCGCTGTAATTCCTGTCTGGTGGCAGCGAGATAAGATCCAAGCTGGTAATTAAGCTTGGAGGTTCATGCTAAGCACCCAGATTTTGGACGCTAAGGTCCAGATTTGAGAGAGAGGCTTACGACAGAGGGATTTGTTTGATTCTGCTTGTGCCTAAAGCAAAAGAACAAATGTCACATTTGATCAGCAGCCAAAGCAACTCTTTCAAAGTAGGTAAAAAACACTCTAATTCCTGATTTCATACTCCCATAAGAAATCCTGTCACCACCTTATGTACAAAGTGAAGTTTGTTTTGTTTTTAAATCAGATAAGCTGGGCCACAAGGAATTGCACAGATTCTGAACAAGAGAGAAGCAGCAGTACAGACTGCTTAGCTAGTTAACTGTTTGGGGCAGGGACTGTGTTTGTACCCCACCTAGCATGATGGGGTCCTAGTCCAGGAGAGGGGTTCCTAGATGCGACTGTGTAATACAAATAGTAGTCTGTAAACTGTAGGACATTATTAGCACCTAATTTTGATATTTCCCTAAAAGTTATGCTGGAACTAACTTTGATTAACCATCAAAGGAGTGAGTGTGATGTTGCAGTCTATATTGTATAAATATATGTTAAAGAATGAATGTAAGGTAACTGGAATAAGCTTCATGCAAAAGGTCTCTTGTAAGGTATCATTACAAAGCTTGTAATCTACTGAGTATGGTCATCCTATTTGTATAAATGTATCACTCTTGTATCTGAAACTAGAAATATGAAATATAACTCTGAGGGCCTATTGTAATTATGCAAAGTGTGGGACATTAATGGTGGTTTGGAATCTTGATGGTTCCCCTCAACCAGGACAATTAACTGTGGATGGCTCTGTTTTCAGGCAAGACTTCTTGTGAGTCAGGCTGGGAGGAATGAAGGTTTGAAGTCTTAAGTGACATGTGATCATGTCACCTGAACTGGAATCCATCTTTAACTTGGTGACTTTCCATTCAGAAGGGCGGGGGTGGGAACCTAGAGAGGGACAAAGGATTCCCGCCTTATGCAAAAGATATATAAACGGGTGGAACAGAACAAAGGAGAGAGCCATCATGAGAAATCCCCTAGGTATCACCTGAGCTGAAATAAGGGCTGTACCAGAGGAAAAGATTGTGCCCAGACTAGGAAGGCATGCAGTCTGTGAAAGAAACGTCTTGAAACATCTTTCAGGATGAGATCTTATTTGTACTCAGTTGTATTATTGTATTAGACTTAGATTTGCGTGTTTTTATTTTTTTACTTCGTAATTCACTTTGTTCTGTCTGTTACTACTTGAAGACACTTATCCTACTTTCTGTATTTAATAAATTCACTTTTTGCTTATTAATTATGTGTTAATACCTGGGTGGGCAAACAGCTATGCCTATCTCTCTATCAGGGTTATAGAGGGCGAACAATTTGAGTTTACCCTGTGTAAAGCTTTATACAGGGTAAAACAGATTTATTTGGGTTTAGACCCCATTGGGAGTTAGGCATCTGAGTGTTAAAGACAAGAACATTTCTGTAAGCTGTTTTCAAATAAGCCTACCAGCTGTTAGGGGATGTGATTCAGACCTGGGTCTGGGTTTGCAGCAGGCTAGCGAGTCTGGCTCAAACCAGGCAGGGAACTGAAATCCTAAACTGACAGGGCAGGAAAGAAGGGGCAGAAGTAGTCTTGGCACATCAAGTGGAAGTTCCTGAGGGGGTTCTGTGATCTAACTTGTCACAGTGAGATTCTGGAATATACTTCTAATGGGAATAGTGGTGACAAACCACCTAACTAGTTTTAAGGTGGCACTTGATACATTTATGAAAGGGATTACCAGTTTTGGTACTTAGCAGTAGTGGTAGGAAATGATTACATTTTTTGATAGGTTATCCATTGGTTGTCAAAACAATATGGATTATACACACTACACTGTTACACCAGTTTTGCCCTGGTCAGGGCCGGCTCCAGGGTTTTTGCCACCCCAAGCGGCGGAGTGGGGGGAAGGGAGGGCGCAATCAGCGCCAGCTCCACCATGCCGCTTTCTTTTTTGGCGGCAATTTGGCGGCAGGTGCTCCCCTCCGAGAGGGACCGAGGGACTTGCCACCAAAGAGCCCAAATTGTCGCCCCTTCCCCTTGGCTGCCCCAAGCACCTGCTTGCTGAGCTGGTGCCTGAAACCGGCCCTGGCCCTGGTATAAGTCCATCAATTTGAAATCAGTGGGTTTTTTGTCTATCATTTTTTGGAGTTGGTGCAATTTTTGACTTCCTCAAAGTATCAGTGGTTTTATTTTTAGGCTATAATTAGTGCAATGGAGTGGTGCATCAAGCCCTACATTGCAACAGAAATTGAGCATTAGAAAATTTGTGAAGAAAGTATGTTTTCACAGACTGTGTAGGGAATATACAGTAGAAATGACAAATTAATGATGAACTGAAAAAGCTGCAATGGTTCTAGGCACCAGGATCCAGGAGCCGGCCCTGTTCCAGGCATATAGGTAGGCTGGATCATTTAACAATTCAGACATGTTGCAGAGACACTTCAGCCAAAACATTGTGTATTTTTAAGCTAGAATCAGATATGAATTATTAATTTCAATGTAAAGGCTCTAAATTCGGACCAATTCATTATTTAGAAACATATGCAATAATTTCTATGCAGAAACTGACAATACTAAAACCTTTCATTGACCATGAAATTAGGAACATTGCTCCCTGAGTCTTCCCTTTCAGTCAATAAGTCATGCAGGACTAGAGCTGGCTTGGAAATACATATAAAAGTAACTTTTTTCTGGCTCAGCAAAATTGTGGGGGGGGGGGGG
>NC_133769.1:339574461-339610922 GCF_003597395.2 Chelonoidis abingdonii
GAATGAATATATATATATATAATCATAGGAATAAGTAACCAAACAACATTATTTGCTATTATCTTTTATTTTATTATGGTATTTACAATAAATGTGACAAATGTCTTGTCCCCTTTAAGATCCTGCTAGTTTTTATTGGTATAACAGGGGAACCTTGCTATTTACCTATTTACCACAGATTTGCTGTTACTGACAGTACCTGGCCAGCCTCCTTCCCCTATCACTCCACCATTCTCAAGCAATGAGGAGGAAAAAGGGGAGGCAGCCGCTTTCTTGGGACAGTCCTCCCAAGGGGGCATACCAACAATACAAAGGACAGACAAGCAAGGGGCTACCACCATGGCTCACAAAACCATGTTTGTGCTCACCCATGCCATTGCCTATCCAATGGCCACAATGGGAACCTGGGGCAGCTTACAAGGCCCAATTCCAGAGACCCATGTTGGCATACAGGAAACCCATAAGGTCAGCAATGACCTCTATACCCAAGCTGTCTGAGGTACCTGAGGAAAGGAAAGAAGAGATGACCATTCTGACCATGAGGGGTCACGAGAACACAACTCCTCATCCTCCCCAGATGAAGCGGTCATACCTACACCTATGCCAGCCCCTGACGATTCCAAACACTTCCAGGAGCTATTTAGGTGAGTGGCCCAAAGCCAAAAATCCCTGTGGAAGAGGTTCAGGAGAGACAACATCAACTCTGAAAGACTTTACATACTTGCTCTTCAGCTAAAATTGCCATTACAATCAACAGTGCCCTCCTGGAACCTGATGAGGCAGTGTGACAAACCCTGGCATCCATCCCACCAACTAACACAAACACAGGAAATATCATGTGCCAAATAAGGATATGGAATTCCTGTTTGCTCACCCGCCTCCAAACTCGTTAGTGGTGGATGCAGCCAACCAATGGAACAAAGAATGTAAGACCGCACCTCAGGACAAGGAATGGAAGAGATTGGATCTACTAGGATGGAAAGTCTACACTTCAGCCACACTACAATTCTGCACAGCTAACTATACTGAACTACTGGCAAATTATGATCACGATATGTATTATAGACTCATGGACTTCATGTAGGACATACTGGAGGTAGTGAAAGACCAGATCCAGGCCATCATCAATGAAGGCCAACTTATCTCCAGGAGGACACTTCAAGCTGCCCTAGATGTAGCAGACACAGCCGCCCACATGACAGAAATGGCCATAGTAATGCAAAAGACATCATGGGTTCATTCCTCAGGAATCCCTAGAGAGCTCCAGCACAAAGTGGAAGATCTACCTTTTGACAGGGACAAGCTCTTTAAGGCAAAAATTTATGAAGTCCTTCACTCAATGAAGGACTTGAGCAACATTAAGGACTGTAGGGATATATACATCACCTAACAGGAGATGAAGGTACCAGCCCTACAACAGGAACAGAGACAAGATGTCTCACCACCACCAGAGACCATATGATGCAAGGGGCCAACGAAATAGAAGATAGACACTGAGAGAATCAGTCACAGAATGTGGCATCCCAACAATCAACAAATAAGCCCCAATTTTGAAGAATTGGTTGAAGGTCTGCATGACCTCCCCATAATGCCAGAGTCAATTACCAATACCCAAATCTTTGGGCATCAACTCAGACCATATTACAGCAACTGGGCCTCCATCACCTCAGAACAGTAGGACTTAGAGATTGTACAAATGGGCGATACCACCCCCTTTACATCTATCCCACTTAGCCACCCTCTTTCCCCATCCTTCTTCAAGGACCCCCTCATGAGTATCTATTGACACAAGAGGTGCATCACCTTCTGCAAATAGGTGCAGTGGAAATAGTTCAAGCACAGCACAGAGGGAAGGGATTCTGTTCCCATTACTTCCTGACCCGAAAGAAAAATGGAGGGTGGAGACCCACCCTCAATCTAAGGAGACTAAACAAATATGTCCACGCCCACAGCTTCAAAATGGTCACCCTGAACTCGATAATCCCTACGCTGGAAGAAGGGGACTGGTTCACAGCCTTCGACCTACAAGACACACACTTCCACATAACAATCTGTCCAGCTCACAGACAATTCCTATGGTTCATAGTAGGACAAGAACATTTCCAACACCACGTGCTTCCATTTGGCCTCTCAACAGCACCGAGAGTATTCACCAAAACACTTGCGGTAGTAGCCACTAACTCACGCAGACAGGAAATATTGATATTCCCTACTTGGCCAACTGCATACTCAACAGTACCATAAACACAGAAACAGAACAAAGCGTTCAGATAACCGTCTCCCTCTTTCACTCCCTGGGGCTGTAAATCAATGAAAAGAAATCTACCCTCACTCCGGTACAGCAAATAGAGTTCATTGAAGCTCACCTGGACTTCTGCATGGCCAAATCATCACTACCAAGGCTACATATCACAACAATGACTTTCCTTATATCTGTGATCCCGTACAGTCCATCGGTACATGTACAGCTATTGGGACACATGGCTGCTACCACATTCATTGTAAAACACGCCAACCTACACATGCAGTGCCTTCAGAAATGGCTGAATACAGTGTACATCCCACAAAAGGTGATACTATCACTACACTGGTTGACAAACCCCATGAACATTTGGTCCAATGTACTAGTCCAACAGGAGTCACCATCCGTCCAGATCACAACAGATGCTTCCTTGATCAGATGAGGAGCTCACATGAACCATCTTACCACCCTGTGGAAACACTCACACACAAACCTACTGGAACTGCATGCAGTACATAATGCATGCTGCCACTTCCTGCCTCTCATACAAGACAGAATGATACAGATCCTAACAGACAACATTGCATGTAGGTTCTATATCAAGCCAGTGTGGAGCATGATCCCACTCCTTATGTTTGGAACTGGTGCATAAAGCACAATGACTTATCACAGCATCTTACCTACCTGCCTGTTTGAATATTATGGTGGACACGCTAAGCAGACAGTTCTCACAAGAATCTGAATGGGAACTGAACAACTAAATAACACAGCATATTTTCCACAGATGGGGAAATCCAATGATAGCCCTGTTTGTGACATGAGCAAACAAGAAATGCAAAAAAGTGTTGCACATATGCAGGACATGGAGCATAATCACTGGAGATGCATTCCTTATTAAATGGAATGCCCCTCTCCTATATGCCTTCTCACCGATTCCCCTGATATCCAGAGTCATACACAAAACACGGAACAGGGCCAAGATAATCCTTATAGTGCCAACATGGCCCAGACAGACTTGGTTCCCTTACCTGACTTGCTTGGCAATACGCAAGCCATTCACATTTCCTCGCTTATACAATCTTCTCTCACAGGACGATGGTCAAACCCTCCATCCAAATCCCAGGAAACTCCACCTAAAGGCATGGCTCCTTCATGGCTTCATCCTGAGGAATTAACCTACTCTGATCAAATGCAACAGATACTGATTAGTAGCAGGAAGCATAACACAAGCACTCTTACTTCCAAAAATGGAAACTATTTTCCCTATGGTGCCAAGCCAAACAAATATCACACAACAAACACCACTTCCTATCACCTGAATTACTTGCTATCCTTAAACTCAGGACTGGTGATGAACGCGATTAAAGTTCACCTTGCAGCCATAATGGCATTCCACCAGCAGGTGGATGGGACATCAGTATTCGCCCATCCCACTACTAAGAGGTTTGTAAAAGGACTAAAGAACTTGTACCCGGATATCCAGGAAGCCACACCACCATGAGATCTAAACGTAGTGTCTAAATACCTGACTAGAAAACTGTTCGAATCCTTAGCATCGTGCTCTTTACTCCACTTATCTATGAATGTGGCATTCTTGATAGCCATCACATCGGCACGAAGAGTGGATAAGATGGGGCACTCATGGTTCACACACCATACGCAATATTCTATAAGGACAAAGTGACTCTGAGAGCACACCCTAAATATATGCCCAAAATATCATCCTCGTTGCACCTAAACCAGCCAATTCACTTACCTACATTCCATCTGAAACCACATAACAACCCCCAAGAGGAAGTGTTACATATGTTAGATGTCCGTCACGCCCTGGCCTTTTATCTGGACAGAACAAAGGCCTTTTGTAAATCCTCCAGACTATTCATATCAATGACAGAAAGGTCAAAGGGTGCAACTACCTCCACACAAAGACTGTCCAAATAGATATCAAACTGATGTACTGCGTGTTGATGTCCTGCTCTGCGAGCGCCTTTAACATTGCATTGAACTCGACGCTATTGAAGGCCTTTTCATAGTTGACTAAAGCAATGCACAGCAGGAGTTTGTATTCTCTCGCTCTTTCTAGGAGCTGGCTAAGGGTAAATATATGGTTGATCGTGCTGAAATTTCTTCGAAACAGCCTGCTCTCTCAGCTGTTGTTCATCCAGACTCTGCAAGAGTTGATTTGTTATCACCTTTGTAAAGAGTTTATAGATATGAGAGAACAGGCATACAGGGTGATAGTTCTTAAGATTTTCTCTATCCCCCTTCTTGTACAGGAAGATGGTATTCGAGTCCTTCCAGCTTGATGGTTTTTTTCTTCTTAGAAATATTGACTGAATCTTAAAGCGAGGGCCTTCCAAAGTTTTCCATGTCCTGTGGAAATCATTTCTGATGTTGTTCCTTCTTTGCCTGAAGCTTTTCTCTTCTTCATCTGGTGTAGTGCACTTCAGACTTCCATGGCAATTTATTGGAGGGATGCATTCTGCTGACTCTTGAAGTGTTGGGAGAGGGATGTTGATTCTTGATTTGAACAGTTCTGTATAGAAGTCCTTGCAGAACTCCTCCATACCTGCTCTGTCAATTACTGTCTCTCCACCCTTGTTCTTCAATGCTGTTGTGCTCAGTTGCGGCAATTCCAGCTTGCATGTCCTGAGGCTCTTGTGTGATTCAGGTGTTTTAAGGAGCTTTTCTTTCCGGAAGATCTCAAAGTTGTCCTTCAGTTTTTGCCATATAAGCTTGCACAGAATGGAGTACTCGAGGTTGTTATCCAAGCTCCTTTTCGTATTTCTTCACTTCTCTAACAAGCTTTTCATTTTGAGATTCTTCCTTTTGCCTTCATCTTTTCAATTTCAGCTGCTTTTATGCAACATCTCAGCTTGTCAGCAAAGATGCTATAGTCCTCATCACACTTTTCCATCTGGCTCCAGTCAAATGCAGAAATCGCTTTGTTCAGCTTTGCTTCATCGAATGTCTTTGGGCTCTGTTTCCTGTTTGCCATATGTAAAGCTTTCTTTTCCACTACTTCATCAAAAATCAATTTCACTCTAAGCAAGCAATTGTCACTGCCAGTGCTGAAGGGCTGCACCACAGAGACATCTTGAATGATGTGCCTTTTATTGACTAAAATATAGTCGATTTTCATTTTTATTCTTTGTGTTTGGCGCGATCCACGTCCACCTTTTTGAGATTTTCTTTTTTTACCAGGTGTTTGCCACGTACCGTTCTTTCATTCTGCCATCATTACCAGTCTTTTCCTCTTTCATTTCCTTCTCCGCTGCCATATCTCTCTATGAACTTTTCACCAGCTTTCCCTCGCCTGACCTTATTGTTGAAATCTCCCATACAGTAACAACCATGCAGCAAAATATCATAATTTCATACACACTGATATACAGAGCAAGGTTGTTTCAGCAGATCATGACCTTTCCTATGATATTTTACATAGCATGCTTTGTATGAAATATCACAACCATAGATGAATGATGAATATGGGGATTACAAGGTGTCATTCTGAGGTACAGAGTGTCACGCTTGGTAGCTCAGGCCATCTTTACTTCTGAATACAAAGAACTAAAAATCCTAGGAAAAAAAGGTAGGAGCTGTTTATGCACAAAGAGCTGCAAAGCAAAAATCTTACCTCCTTCATTTTGTCTTTCTATAATCCTAAAACTGATTAGATCACAGCGCAGACTAATCCCCCGCTCCATTCGTTTTAAATGACAGCTTTTTGTTTCTATATATGATACAAAGAAGTAGTTGACATCAGTAAACACCAATTTTATTTTCACTCCTGTAACTAGTAGAAAGAAAGCAAACAAAAAGCAATAAAGTTCTGGCCTGCTTTATCCTGCATGCCAATTTTTAGCAAGAAGGCATTTATCATGGAAATCTGACACAGCACAAATAGCATTTGTTACTAAGGATACCAAAAGTGGATGTCATGCTTGCCAAATCTGTGGGTTCCCCCCACAGACTATAAGTTTCCTGACATACATAGCCAAACAAATCTATAGGGAAATACCACGCTGGCTACCATTCCCCACACCTCCTGAAGAATGGCCACCAAAGGCCTGCTACATGTGCTAAGGGACTGCACAGCGTCCTAGTATGCCCAGTGCTCCCCTCCAACCCTGTGCCTAATAAAACCAGCTATGTATGTGAGTGAGAGAGAGAAGAGCCTTAGACACTGGTGCCCCTTCATATCTGAGTGGTTGAGAGTTTCCCTGTTGTTCCACTGCCCCAGCAGAGCACTTGGAATCATTGTTCTTTTCCCTGCACAGGGATGTAGTAAGAGCACAGCCTGTGCACAGGAGAGTTCCCTGCAAGACAGGGGAGAGGACTTGGCAGAAAGGTAGGAGAAATTGGGGAACTAAGTCAGTAGTGGAGAGTTCTGTGTATGGTGGGGTCTTTATGAGTTGTATGTGCTGCCTCTGTCCATTGGGAAGGAACAAAATTAAATTGGTTTGTTCAGAGATCTCATGCTAGCCAAGTTGTAATGCATGAGTTTTTCTGAATACTAACATGATGTCACAGGAACGCTGTGGAAGTAACAGCCCCAGAATGTTGAGGGTTGGGGGGGTAATGATTGAGCAGGTTGCTGAGAGGTTAGTCTTTTATTAAAGCTGCTGCTGCCTCATACAGCTCTGCTTGGCTCCACTTCCCTGCCCTGGCCCCAGGGCCGGTGCAACCATTTAGGCGACCTAGGCGGTCGCCTAGGGTGCTGGGATTTGGATGGCATCATTTTCTTTGGCAGTGACTGCAGTGGCGGGATCTTTGGCCGCCCCAGTCACCACTGGTATTAAAGTGGAGGGAGCTGGGGCAGAGGAGCGCAGGGAGGGCAGCCTGCAGCACGTAAGGGGGGGGGCACGGTAGAGGAGACAGGGCAGGGATGAGCTGCTTCACTTCTCCCGCCTCTCAGGTTGGCGGCGCCAATGAACTTAGGTGACGCAAGCCTGGGAGGCGGGAGAAGTGAAGCAGCGACGGCGTGCTCGGGGTGGAGGCGGAGCAGGGGTGAGCTGAGACGGAGGAGTGCCTCAGGGTGGGGGGGAGAGTGCAAGGGGGGTGCCTCAGGGCGGAGCCCTCACTGGGGGAGGGCGCGCACATCAGGGCAGGAGCACGGCGGGGAGGGAGGGCACAAGTTGAAAGTTTCGCCTAGGGCGCGAAACATCCTTGCACCGGTCCTGCCTGGCCCACACCACCCAGCTCCAGTTACTCCCTCACCACTGGCTGATTGTTTGGGAACTGAGAACCAATTGGTTCTGGCCAGCTGCTCCTCCCCCGGCAGTGAGCAGGGACAGGGCAGACCTCCACCAATGTGGAGGCAGTATCTAATGCTGGATGGTGTAATAGCAGAGCCTCTTCCCGGCTAGCATGACGGAGGGACAGCCAAGTCAAATTTGAGTGAAGTTTTGATCTAACGCATGGGCTCCTGCTCCCAAACCTAAGCTCCACCCTGTGAATTTCATGAGGCAAGCGTGAGTATGAGAGACAGGGTTCAAATGCACGAGTTCCACAACTCAGGTGTGAGATTTGAAGTGTCTCTCTGTTTTGGTGGTTACCTAAATATATGTGTGTCAGTGTCAATTAGTCTGTGTTCTGGGGGTGCAGGGCTGGGTGAGGAAGGAAAGATTGGGAATGGGGGTAAACAAGAAAAAGGAAACCTCTTGCCCCTTTATACTTCTGTCTTTCCTACTTTCACCACTTTTCCTCAAATCTACTTTCTTCCCTAACCAAACTTTTCCATTTTGTCTCCTCCATTCCTGTCAGGGTTCCTTCCCCACTCTGAACTTTAGGGTACAGATGTGGGGACCTGCATGGACACTTCTAAGCTTAATTACTAGCTTAGAACTGGGTTTACTGCCACCACTCAAATCATTTAAGAGTTATTTGGGAAACTCAGTCTCGGGGGAAGGTAGACAATCTCCCTCCCAGTAGCCTTGAGAGACTTCTTCACCAAGTTCCTGGTGCACACCGATCCAAACCCCTGGATCTTAAACCAAGGAGAAATTAACCATTCCTGCTCCTTTCCCCCCACCAGTTCCTGGTGAGTGCAGATCCAACCCCCTTGGATCTTAAAACAAGGAAAAATTAATCAGGTTTTTAAAAAGAAGGCTTTTAATTAAAAAAAGAAAGATAAAAATCATCTCTGTAAAATCAGGATGGAAAGTGACTTTACAGGGTAATCAGGTTTATAGAGCCCAGAGGAACCCCCTCTAGTCTTAGGTTCAAAGTTACAGAAACCAGAGATAAATTCTCTTAGCAAAAAGGAACATTTACAAGTTGAGAAAACAAAGATAAAACTAACACACCTTCCCTGGCTGTTACTTACAAGTTTGAAATATGAGAGACTTGTTCAGAAAGATTTGGAGAGTGTGGATTGATGTCCTGTCCCTCTTAGTCCCAAGAGCAAACCACCTCCCCAAAAAAAGAGCACACAAACAAAAGCCTTCCCCCCACCAAGATTTGAAAGTATCTTGTCCCCTTATTGGTCCTTTGGGTCAGGTGTCAGCCAGGTTACCTGATCTTCTTAACCCTTTACAGGTAAAAGGATTTCGGTGTCACTGGCCAGGAGGGATTTTATAGTATTGAACACAGGAGGGCTTTTCCCTTCCCTTTATAGTTATGACAAACAGATGTGGGGACCCACATGAAAGACCCCCTATGCTTATTTCTGCCAGTTTAAGTTAAAAACTCCCCAAGGCAGAAATCCTTCCTTGTACCTTGGTGGTGGCAGCGTTACCTAATCCAAGTGAATTAAACAAACATTTAGGGAGGGCCACTTGGAGCCCTACCTTCCCCAAATATCCCCCAAACCCCTACACCCCCTTTCCTAGGGGGGCTTGAGAGTATATCCTCACCATTTGGTACAGGTGAACACTAACCCAAACTCTTGGATCTTAAAACAATGAAAAATCAATCAGGTTCTTAAAAGAAGAATATTAATTAAAGAAAAAAGTTGAAAGGGATACCTCTGTAGGATTAGAATGGAAGATAATCTCACAGGAATCAGATTCAAAACAAGACGTTTCCCTCTGGGCAAAACTTTAAAGTTACAAATGGAAACCAGGAATACCCTCCCTCTCAGCACAGAGAAAATTCACAAGCCAAAATAAAAGTAAATCTAAAGCATTTCCTTGCTAAATACTTACTAACTCTATAGGAGTTGGATTGCTTGCTTCTTTGATCTTGCTCTGGCCAAAGCCACAGGGAACAGACAGACAAAAGCCTTCCCTCCTCCCCCATTTGAAAGTATATTGTCCCCTTATTGGTCCTTTGGGTCAGGTGCCAATCAGGTATTTGAGCTTCTTAACCCTTTACAGGTAAAAGAGGAATAAACCCTTTACAGGGTAAGGAGCGATTTTGTGCTACCCTTAGCTGTATGTTTGACAGCTTCCCAGGACATTATATTTTCTAATCAAAAAAGAATAAGAGTGAAAAGAGACAAGGGGCTTAGAGAGAGTACTTGCCACCATTACCCGGGAGTGAGTCAAGAAGTCCTGCAGCTGACTCACTCTGTGCTATGATTGCCATCAGGATCTCTTGTGACCACTTGTGCCCTAAGCCCAGTGCGAGAGGAGCTCACAAGCAATTTCCATACCACTGAGACTCTTGCTCACACCAGGGGAGAGGAGTTGGAAGCCCATGTGCAATCAGCAGGCACTTTGAACTATTTATGAAAATTTATTCGGATTTATGCATATCTAACTAAACTTTAATATCCTTTTTCTTGACAGTATAGGCAGATGTGGAATTTATACTGCATATTGATGGTACATGTTCAGTACCATCAGCTCATTTTATTAACTTGAAATGTTTATACCAGTTACTAGAACAAATCAGTAGCGGGAAACATGGTTTCAAGCAGTTGGAAAGGATTTTTTCTGAAGGTGGCACTCTGTTTTCAGCTCATTTCAGTCTCTTCTTACACATTCCCCTTTACTTCTCTACTCATAAATCTCTTTCAGTCCTGTTTCTTCCACAAAACCTTCCAATGATAATCCCCCATAAAAACAAATTTTTAACACTCTCACATTTACTCCATCTCGAAACTCTGCCTTCTTTTTTTTCTGCTAGTAGACTTTGTGGCAAATTGGGGGTTCTCTCTACATCACTTCTGAATTGTGGATCCTTTTGTGAAATTGTATCCTGAAATTACTGTGTCATGGAAGGCCTGTATGAATGTGGATCCACCCTGAGTTAGCAGTATTTTGTCATAACTCTGCCAGGACAATGGTGAGTGATCAGCACTCAACAGTCATCTGTTCAAATTGTCTATTTGTGAACAGAATGTTGGGAATCATTAAGAAAGAGATAATAAGAAAATACCTTATTGCCTCTATATAAATTCATGGTACACCCACATCTTGAGTACTGTGTGCAGATGTGGTTGCCCCGTCTCAAAAAAGTTATATTGGAATGGAAAAGGTTCAGAACAGCGCAACAAAAATTATTAGGGCTATGGAACAGCTTCCATATGAGGAGAGATTAATAAGACTGAGACTTTTCAGCTTGGAAAAGAGATGACTAAGGGGGATATGATTGATATGACTGGTGTGGAGAAAGTAAATAAAGAAGTGCTATTTACTCATCATAACACAAGAACTAGGGGTCACCAAATGAAATTAATATGCATCAGGTTTAAAGCAAACAAAAGGAAGTATTTCTTCACACAATGCACAGTCAACCTGGGGAACTCTTTGCCAGAGGATGTTGTGAAGGCCAAGACTATAAGAAGTTAGAACTAGATAAATTAATGGAGGCTAGGTCCATCAATGGCTGTTAGCTAGGATGGGCAAGGATAGTGTCCCTAGCATCTGTTTGCCAGAAGCTGGGAATAGGCAAAAAGAGATGGATCACTCGCTGACAGGGGCGGTTCTAGGTATTTTGCCGCCCCAAGCACGGCAGGCAGGCTGCCTTCGGTGGCTTGCCTGCGGGAGGTCCCCGGTCCTGTGGATTTGGCAGCACGCCTGCAGGAGGTCCGCCAAAGCCATGGGACCAGCGGACCCTCTGCAGGCATCCCACAGAAGGCAACCTGCCTGCCGCCCTCTCAGCAACCAGCAGAGCACCCCCTGTGACTTGCCGCCCCAGGCACACTCTTGGCATGCTGGTACCTGGAGCCGCTCCTGCTTGATGATTACCTGTTCTGTTCTTTCCCTCTGGGGCACCTGGCATTGGCCACTGTTAGAAGACAGGATACTGGGCTAGATGGACTTTTGATCTGACCCACTATGGCCATCCTTATGTAAAGTAAAACACCTGGGACAATGCGTTTGCTTTAGCAGAAAGAAGATACTTCCTTCTCTTGTCTGAATGGAGGGAAGGGTGTTGAGAAAGTTATCAGGAGGAGAACAAAAAAAGTAAGTGACCCCAGCAAGAGTCTAAAAAGGGACTCACTGAGGGGAACTGGGGAGAGAGACATTTTGTGCTAGCTGAAGATGACAGCAGGTACTGCAGGAGCAGGGTAAGCAATGGGGTGGAGGACTTTGCCTGCCTGTCAGAACACACATCATTCCTTCAGGACTCCCAAGGAGAATGAGCTCATGAGAGAATGACCTCATGCGTTTAGAATGGCTTATTGTTTTGTAGGATCTATTCTATCCTCTGCTTTGTATGATTAAGCATAAAAGAGCAAAAAGATGTTAGACTGAGTAATGAGTATATGTGCTGTTTGCTTCTCAACTGCTGCATGCCCCTGACAGAGTTAAACTGTAAACCAGAAGCATATACACCGTTGGGGTGGAGTTCTGGGAGAGGGGTGTGTTTAAGTACTGGGGAGTCTGAAGGGTCAGCACTGAACCCAGAGGGACTATGTGGCTGGCAAGTGGATTCCTACACTCTGAAGGGAGCTGTCAGATAGAAGGTCTGTGCCCGAAGCATGTGCCTAGGGAATCCCAAGACTGGAGCAGTGTGTGGACTCCATTTAGTCTCCAGGAGCTTGAAACAATCTGGGGATCCAGAGCAGAGGCTTGGATTCCTTTCACAGTCAGGGTGGTCAGGAAGCAGTGCTCACTACGATCTGTGGTAGTATTGTTATATTGTGTAATTTAAACTGAGAGCCTCTTGAGGTATGCACTATCTTGCAGTCTCTGTTGTGCAGGGCCAAGCTCACAGTCAGCAGTCAATAAATAATGTTTCTTAGCTTGCATCTTTGAGGGCTTGGCAATAGTAACTTACAACCAATTCCAGAAGGGAGCCTTAAATTGACATAACAAATGAGAGCTCCATTTTGAGCAATGTATTTGAATAATACTTTGCTTTATGGTTCACTTTTTAAAAGATAACAAATGATAGAATTCTGGAGGGAATAGTTTATAAACCACATAAATATGAAAACACGGCACTTTAAACTTAAATTTTCCTTGGCAAATGATGCTATTTATTTTCACAGAGACTATATCGGCATATTTCCATATTTCACGTGGGAGGGAGAAAGTGACTGTACCATTGTAGAAGAACTTCCTTCAGAGTAAATTAGTCTCTTAAATAATCTGTTACTGCCAGAGTTGGGTGAACAACTTCTTCCCTGAGCCAATCACTTAGCTCATTATCTGTTAGCAAACTATCCTGCAACTGATTGCGGTTTTCCTTTGTTTAAGTATGTGTAATTTGTTTAGACAATTACAATCTATTGTTTGTTATTCATTGTGTGTGATTGGTCACATGGCTTGGAGAAGCTTAACAAAAAGTCAACAGTTTTTATCACTAAGAATGACTTTTATTTTAGATTGAGTGGCAAAAGTAAGAGAGAACAATAGTTAAGTCTCCATGAGAGACAGTACAGTCTGATTTCTCTAAAAGGCTGCATTGCCCTCCAAGAATAAAATAATTGCAGAACTCCATGCACATGTAGAGCACCACAAATTTAAAAATCCAAAAGGCATTATATTTCCCTATGTTACATGACACTGTCTCTGTTCCCTGGTCTGAATTTATCAGTGAAAGGAAGAGAAGAACTGGAGAAAGCCAGGCAGGCACAGATAAACAGATTTGTAAAGGGCCTAAAAAACTGTAGGCCATTTAAAATCTTAGCCTTTCCTTTTCTAAGGAAAATAAAGCATTACACTTGGCTATTAGGTGGACACTATTTTAAAAATAGATGAGTTCCTTCTTGAGTAAAGAAAAAAGATGGGATCTAGATTTACTGGTTAACTAGGAGACTTCACATTCACATTTTTCTGGTCACACTGACCCCAAATAATTGTGGATGTGTTTGTGAATGTGCACATTCCTATTTCATAGAATCACAGAATACCAGGGTTGGAAGGGACCTCAGGAGATCATCTAGTCCAACCCCCTGCTCAAAGCATAACCAATCCCCAGACACATTTTTACCCCCGTTCTCTAAATGGGCCCCTCAAGGATTGAACTCTTGGTCACTTCATTGCCTAAGTTTCAAGGAGCTGCTGTGTATTTCCTTCATACTAAATACTGTACAACACCACATAGTGTGTCATATCTGCAATATGAATTGCTGAAATCCACTGTCCTCTATCAGACTATATTTTCAGTCTGTAGCCTTCCCTCTGCCCCCATATTGTCTCTTACTTACTGCTACTTATACTGAGCATGACTGAATGCTTGATTTTGTTTGTTTAAATCACTGGGCACCGCGTTCTCCCAGGTTCTGCTTTCTTTTTACCAGCTAACACTCTTGTCCCCAAACACACACAGCTAATAAGTGGCAGGGGTGGACGTGCCAGCATTTTTGTCACAGACATCCATGATCACTAGCGAATGAGTTTATTCATGCATGAAGATACTGATTTTACCCCAAAATGCCCACATGTAAACATCTATCTGTTCCACAGACATATATATGAAAATGGCCATGAATATGGTACTGCTGAATCACAAATCAGACTTTATAAACACGTTGGCTAGTGCATTTTTCTGTCATTTGACTAGGTTTGCTTATATATACAGAAAAGCCTGTCATCTTTGCTCTAAATATCTTCTTGCTGTAATGTTATCTGATTGAATTAAATGTTTGTTGTTGGAGGAATAAAATACAGGAAACTTAGAAGGTTTGGAAGACTGGTTTTGATTAGCATCCCCAATTTCTAATGCTTATCCAATCCATGCAAACTAACTGAACTTTTTGAAGCTCCACCATCCTTCTCCATGACTGTCATAAACAGATAGCTAAAGGTTAATGTTTCTTTTACCTGTAAAGGGTTAACAAAGGGAACCAAACACCTGACCAGAGGACCAATCAGGAAACCGGATTTTTCAAAGTGAGGGAGGGAACTTCTGGGTGTGTTTTGTCTTTGTTCTGCCTGTTTGTTTTCTCTCGGCTATGAGGGAAGAGCTTTTTTTTCTATCTCCAAGCTTCTTTCTACCCTTCTGTTCCCAAGTTGTGAGTACAAAAGGAAAAGCAATAGGTTTATATTGTATTTTGTATTTACATGTGTGGAGTTGCTGGAATGTTTAAATTGGATATCTTTTTGAATAAGGCTGATTATTCATATTTTCTTTTAAGCAATAGCCCTGTGTTATGGCATCTTAATGCAGTGATAATGTCATGTGTTTTTTCTATCTGTTTCATATAAAGCTTTCTTTTTAAAACTTGTTGGATTTTCTTTTCCTAGTTAAGGCAAGGGGATAGGAATCTCTGTGCCAGGAGTACTGTCTCTCTCAGGGAAAGACTGGGAGGGGGGAGAAGAAGGAGGGGGGAAGGTAATCATCCTCTCTGTTTTGTGTTTCAAGGGATTGAAGCAGGGAAATCTCCTAGTATCCCCAGGGCGGGAAAATCTGGGAGGAAGTAAAGAGCAGGAAGGGAAGTGGGTTATTTCCCTTTGTTGGAGGCTCAGGGCATCTGAGTCTTGGGGGTCCCCCAGGGAAAGGTTTGGGGAGACCAGAGAGTTTATCAGGTACTCAGAATCCTGATTGGTGGCAGCGAGATAAGATCCAAGCTGGTAATTAAGCTTGGAGGTTCATGCTAAGCACCCAGATTTTGGACGCTAAGGTCCAGATTTGGGACAGAGGCTTATTACAATGACACTCTGTGGCTCTTTCTCCTCTACTTTTGAACCAGCCTCTCGGGGAGTTGCCTAGAAGATTGTGTGTGTGTGTGTGTGTGTGTACTTGGCTGGTCATTCACATATAATGATATATTCATTGCAGAGTTCGAGAAAGAAGGGAGGTTAGTAAGGAAAGAAGGAGGGACCTAGCCATGTTGCACAGTAGGAAGAAGTGAGCCTCCTTACTGACAATTGGGGGAAGGATCTGGATCATTTTGGATGTGGGGGAGCTGGGCAAAGGTTTTATCCTAAATTTTTTTTCTTTCAAATGAATTTGCCATCCCACCGACTTCAGTTGTCATATAAGTACTATAGTGTAAGGAAGTGTAGGTTCTCTTATTTATACAGTGTAATTGTTTTATACAGAACCCATCAAGATGTATGTGTGTGACTTGCAAATTAAAAAAAAAAAATCTTTACAACAATAATAATTGAAATAAATCTGACTCCATTGGTTGAAAAATAACCAGCCAAAAGAAGGACAAAGAAAATATAACTCCAGGACAGAGCTGGTGAACAAGCTAGGAAAAACAGTCACTAATTTTACTCACTTTAATACAAAGGTTTTACTTTGAGTCAAACCAATATGCTGCCTCCGGCTGGAGACCAAACACAAGCCAGCCATCTCAGCAACCACAGAAGGATATACGTGGAAGAGGAAAGAGATGGTCGCTTGCTGATTTTTTTTTCCAACAATCAGTGCAGACCACAGAGGATATGTTGTCTGTTTCCCCATCCCTAAACAATGCAGTGGTCAGGTAGTCACTTTGTCTCATCTACAGCTTGCAGGTAAATTTCAAAGTCGCAGTGATCTAACCTAGCAGTGATGAAAGCATGAAAGTCTGTGAAGAGGTGTGCATTACTGTGTAAAGGATGGACATTTCATCCTTTAGGAATGTTGTTTGTAACATCTGAATTGGCATGAGTTGGAGCAATTTAAGGAGAAGAGGAAAATTACAATTCCAATAAAACTTAGTTTAGTGGCACCACCTAAGTTTTCTGAATTAGAGAAAAATGATGTTTTTCTCTTGCAATTTAACTTGTTGCTGATGCTGGCTTTTAAAAAAAATGAACACCTTCCACTTATGGTTTTCACGGCTTGGAATAAATGAACAATGTCTTTGCCACTGGATGATGATATGGCAATTTCATTGATGCAGCTAAAATTTAAATAAGAGAGTCTATTTTAGATGTTCTCTAAGAGGTGCATTAATTTTGCTTACACTGCAAAGCTTTGAGATAAGTGGATTTATGAAACATCATCAGAAGAGCGCCCCATTTTGGCAGCATGACAGACCCATTGATAAAACCTTCTCAGTGGGAAGCGAGATTGAGTAACTTGCCAGTATTCTGTAATTCATGTGAAAGACGATGAAGAACATGTTCATAAACTGGAACTCATCTATCTTCCTTCCAGTGAAGGGGACATTAGTCACTTTCTTTCATTAAAATAAGGAACAGGATTCCTCAGCTACAGAGTCACAAAAAATGTTGTGTTCATTTCATCATCAGTCCAGAAACACTGGAAATTCCTAAATACGCATCTGGTTCTTAACATGCACAGAACATGACAGAGTGGGTTTCTACCCAGATAGAGGGTTTTTCCCCTGAAGAACTTTTAAAAACCAGCATCAGCTTACCAGAGACATCTGTTTGTATGCCTTGCACACTATTTATAATTTCATTGCTCTTAAATGTCCATGTACCACAACCTCTAGATAAATGCTCTACAGAACAGCTGGGGCATGCTTCCCAGCTTGAGTAGACAGACGTGCACTAGCAGGGCTCGAACTAACACACTAAAAATAACACTGTGGCCTCAGCAGTACATGCACCAGCCCTTGGCTCTGTCTGCAACTGCTACAAACAAGTATGTACACCTGCTCTGGGCCAGGTAAAAAATTAAGTTCTTCACGTATGCAACATGTGACTCCTTTTCTCATCCCTGTGCGCATGGAGTTTCAGAAAAAACATGGGCAAATAGATTGCTTGGTTAATATGAAAATCAGAGGTTACTTTTCATGAGAAATTTTGGGTGAGGGCAGAGATGAAACTTTATCCTTATGGAAAACTGTGTAGGGGGCTTTGACACCAGAGGTCTCAACTTGCCCACTCTTGTGGCTGAGATATTTGCCATCAGAAATGCTACCTTCATGGAAAAGCAAAGAAGAACGCAAGTTGTGACAGGTTCAGGGGAGAGGGGCAGCATCCCATCAATTTTCCTAGAAATAAATTTGGATCCCAAAAGGGATGGGGTCTTGAACAGAGGGGTATAATCTGACCAAATCTGTTAGGAATCAGGTGATGATGGGGTTTGAAAAAAGGGATCCATTATCCACCAAGACTTGAGAGGCCAAAATAGCCACTAGATGCACCCTTATAGCACTAATAGCCAAACTCTGTTTTAGATCTAATAGACAGTCCAGCATGAGACCCAAGAGTGCCTGCTTTGGAGATGTACCTTTTGCACCAAACCAGATGGAAAAGCACTTCCACTTTGCAGTGTAAGTGCTCCTAGTTGAGAGTTTTCTGCTATTCAGAAGAACTTTCTGGATGTCCTGTGAGCATGATCTTTTCAAAGGGTGTCAGCCATGAAGCATCCATGCTGTCAGATGAAGAGCTCAGAGTTTGGGATGGAGCAGGCACCCACGCTCCTTGGAAATTACGTCTGGATCCAATGGGAGAGAAAGGGGAGGCTCGGCTGACAAGAATAGCAAGGTCAAATACCAGTGTTGACAAGGCCTCACCAGTGCTATATGGATGAAATGAGCTTGGTCTTGTTTCACTTTGAAGAAGACTCTGGGATGCAAAGGAATCTGAGGGAAAGAGTACAGGAGAAACTTCTTCTGGGAGAGGAGAAAGGCATCTGTCAGCGAGCCAGGGCAGAGTCCTCCTTAAATAGAACTCCTGGCATTTCCTGTTGGGTTGTCTTTTGCAAACAGGTCCATTTGGGGGAGGGTCCACAAAGTTGGAAGATGGCCATGGTCATGTCTGGATGTAGTGACCACTCATGGTGATTGGAGAAGGTTCTGCTCTGCTGATCCAGTAATGTGTTCTGTTTCCCTGGAAGATACACAGCTCCAAGATGAATTGAGTTGGCTATACAGAAGTTGCAGAAACAAATTGGGTCCTGGTACAGTGGGTTCGACTGTGTGCCTTCTGGTCTGTTTATACAAAACATAGACGGTTGCAAGATTGTCATCAGAATTAATATTTTTCCCCACTATGTGGGGGGAAAAGTCATGCAAGTTAGAGGTACCACTCTTAATTCCCTGACAATTATGAGTCTCTATATTTTGAGATGACTGAGTCTGCAGGGGCCTCATATGAGCTCCCCATCCCAGAGAAGAGGCATCTGTGACTAGAGTGAGGGTTGTGGGGGAGGGAATCCCCATGCAAATGTTCAGAGGGTCTGTTCATCAGTCTAGAGATGACAACTAATGTTGGCACTCAAACCACTTTGTCTAAAAGATGGTGACTCATGGCATATACTGATGCTAGCCATGCCTGCAGCTTTTTGAGGTGTAATCTGGTGTGGTGTGCTGAACTACATAGGTACACACTTCTATGTGACCAAGGAGACTGAGGCAGCTGCATACCATTGTGAGATGATATGCTCTCAGGCACAGCACTAGGTCTCATAAAGCTTTGAATCTGACTTGTGGTAGAAAGGCCTTGGCCTTTGTCAAGTCTCAGATTACCCTGATGAATTCTATTGTCTGAACCAGTTTCAGGATTGATTTGTCTCTGTTTACTAGGAGCCTCTGTGCATTGAACATGGGCAGGACAGTTGATACACTCGAAAGAACCTTAACCTCAGATTGACCTCTGATCAACCAGTTGACCAAGTATGGGAACACATGGACACCTGATTTCGATAGATGAGCTGCTATGACTGCCAGGCACTTCATGAACACTTGAGGAGCAGCTGACAGACTGAATGGAAGCACTGGGAAAATGGCAGCCATTTACCACAAATCTGAATTACTTCCATGTTGCAATATGCCACAGCCATTGAAATTATGAATCTTTTAAGTTGAGAGTAGCGTACCAGTCCGTCCCACTCCAGGGAAGAAATAATTGAAGCTAAATTAACCATGTGGAATTTTTATTTTCTCAGGAATTTATTCAACTCTCTTAGGTGTAAAATAGACCTGAGACCCCCTTTTGTCTTGAGGAGGATCAGGAAGTAGTAGGAATAGAAGCCCTTGCCCCAAGGTACAACGGGACTTCCTCTATGGCCCCTGCCTGAAGAAAAGAGTGGGCATCCCAGGGAAGGGCAATCTCATGAGTGGTTCCTGAAGAGGGACAAGATAGAACTGAACTGGATGACCTATTCCAGTTCCACCAGGCTTAAGACCCACCAGTCTTATGTAGGCCCAAGCACTTAGGAAGTGAGAAAAGCAATTGGTAAACAAACAATGGGGAACAGAGAGAGCTATGGTGACTGGTACACTGTCCCTGACAAACCCATCAAAATGCCTGTTTGGATGAGGCAGCTGTGTGGGATGAGCCCACTGGTGCTGAAGACAAGGGCAATAGAGGGCATCTCTTATAACCTCTGCCCTTTTTCCTTAGTGGATCCTTGGTGTTTGTATGGGTGCTGTGGATGACACGGCTTTCTTTTTGATGCTGGTGTATAGAACCCAATGAATATCAGTATTGCCCTGGAACCCTTGAGGCTATGAACTCTGTCGTCCATTTTCTCTGAAAAGAGGGAGGGGCCTTCAAAAGGAAGGCCTTGGATAGTCTGGTGAACCGGGTGATTGCCACCATGAACACCTTCTCATAGTATTAGCTGATGCCGCGGTTCAGGCAGCTAAGTCTGTGATATCCAAACTGTCCTGGAGTGCAGTCCTAGTATAAATTTACCCTCTTCAGTCATTACTGCAAATTCTTGTCTACAGTCCTCTGGTAGCTTATCTTTAAATTTCATAATGTTCTCCCAGAGGATGAAGTCATATTGACTCAAGAGAGCCTGTTGGTTTGCAGTCCTGAATTGCAGGCTTCTGAAGAATAAAGCTTGTGACGAAAAAGATCCAGCTTCTTTGTGTCTGTGCCTTTTGGAGTGGAAGCTTGCTGTTCTTGTCTTTCCCACTCATTGGCACTGCCACCACAAGAGAACCTGGGAGTAATAAGAATAAAAATGTTCATACCCCTTTGAGGGGACAAAGCACCTCCTTTCAGCTCATTTTCCTTGGGGGCCAAGGAGGATGGTGTCTGCTAAAGGGTCTTGCCTGGCTCCATGATGCCTTCATTAATTGTTAAAGTCACCATGGCTGTGGTCCACCAACTTGTGAGAGCTTTCACATACCTCTTTTTCCTCAATGTCAAAGACTGAGGGTACTCTCTTTAGAAGATCTGGATGAGCTCTGTGGTCTTCAAGAGGTGGTGAGTAACCTGACAGCTTAACAGCCTCATGAGGTGATGAGGATGCAATAAGCGTCAGAGATGGTAGTGGGTCTGGGGCTTGTGGGGCCAAGTGGCTTCAGGCTGGTCGATACCTGTCTCAATACCAAAGAATGGTGCTCTTAGTACCGATGCCTCCAGTGTGCTTTCTATGACAGTGAGCACAATGCTTGAGGAGAGGTCCTAAGTTGAGGGCTGCCCCACAATGTCCAGAATGGCCATTGATATAGGCCTGGGACCCATTCTTTCCCAGGTCATTGACCCTTCGGAGGGCCCCAATACTTGGGCTGCTGCATAGTTCCCATCAGATTTATTGGAACCGTGGACTATGTTCCCTGTCCTGTGTGGGACATGGAGGATCTCACCTCTGAGGAAGAAGACTCATATGCTTCTGACAGTGGAGTTACAAATCCAGAAGGTGTGATGAGAAGTAGCCTGAGCCCAAGGATGGCACTACCAGGAAAATCATGTGAGGCTTTCCTGTAAACAACACACGCTAATGTGGAGGCTTGGGCTAACAGAACTATATCCTCATTACACAGCAAGGTATGAACCACGGTCATTAGTACTGGTTGTGGACTAAGTCTCTTGCAGCTATGTATGCCTCTGGGGTTGTTGGGATTGGAAACATCTATTAGCTTTGCAAATGTGTTTTGGGGATGGCCTCAACAGATCAGGATCTGGAGTTGGCAATCCCCTCTTGGGAGGTGACAAATGTTCTGGGTAGGGGAATCTCTTCTTCGGGTATCTGCCTTTCAGGTGTTAATACCAACATAGTACTGAACCTGAGGAGGGCCTAAGACTTTTCTTCAGTACTGGGGAATTGTCCCAAGGAGATGCAGGCATCTCTGGCAGAGCGCTTCATGCCAATGTTGATGTAATTGGGCGCTCTGCCCAGGTGACAAATCTGATGGGGGTTGAAGGGCTGCTTCCATAAGCACATGCAACCCACACACCACCTGAGTGTGGTGTTCTGTCCTATCTAGTGGCACTGAGTCCACTTAGAGAGAGATTAATGAGTCTTCTCTACAGCCTTAGCTAACAGCCAGTTGGCTTTTAGCTCACGTGGTAGAGGCTCATGCACGAAGCTCCAGAAATCCCCGATTTGATCCCGCCCACTGAAGTCTGTCAGCATTACACATGCACTTAAGCCTCCCCATCTTATCTTTTCTCGAGCAGGCTTTAAACCCTTTGCAAATGTGACATTTGTCACGAACATGGAATTTCCCCAAACGTTTAAAAAAGTTTGGTTGTAGGTGACTGACCAGCGTGGGTTTCATGCAGGCCCAGCAAAGCTTAAACCCCGGCAAACACGGCATGATTCCAGTACCTGTACCAAAAGATCAAAAGTGATTAAAAGAGATCAAAAATGGAAACCTAGCACTAAAAATTGTCTAACACGAGTTATAACTAACAAACTAGTAACAAGATCTATATATAGAAAAAAAGAGTGACGGAAGCACTTAAGTTACCAAGCCTGAATTGCTCTGACAACCATCACTGGTGGTAAGAAGGAACTCTGGATGGTGGGGGGGGGGTTGAGGTGAGAGGTAGCTCTGCCCTCTTATACCTGAATGCAGTGGTGTGTGGCAACAGAAGGCACCTACCCTGATAGGTACTGCTGAAGTACATGAACAACTTCAGTGGAATGGCCATATGCAATCATTTGAAGAACAAGCAATGTTACTGGAGATGGGTAAGTTGTGTGGGGGCTGCAGACGGTTATTATTACCTTCCCCTTCAGTATAACATGGGTAGCAGCTTGATTTCCTTCTAGGGAAAACAGCAGGGAAGAGTGCAAGGAACAGTGCTAGTTACTGTGAGACACTCTTTGCAAAGGAGGGAGGCTTCTTGTGCGCCTCTTGGCCCCCCGCATGGCTGCTCAGGGGCAGCTGCCAACCAGGCCTTAATGTGCATGAGCATAATGTTTTGTATATAAAATATATAAAATATTGCTTTACAGTTCTGGAATTCAGCTGGCATGTGTTACTGTATATTATATCATTAAATCTAATCAAGAAAATGCAGCCTCTGTTTGGAAAACTCAAAACACATTGCTGTCTAAGCAAGAAATTCTACCATTTGTTTATATAGAGATTTGCCTAGCTAAAATTAATCAGGCCAATGACTAGCACAATGAAAAGTGGAGTGGGGTAACAATGTCATTTAGAAAGAGAATCTGCCTCCCAGCATCTGAATTACTAAAACATTAGATGGCCTAATTCCAGTCAAACTACATTTTGGTTCAATTTTTCAATTGCAATTGGGGTTTTCGGATGAAAACACAGGTGAGCGCCTATAGAATGTGTTTAGAGACCACCTGGTGCAATACCACTGCTACCAATATATTGAACTTACAAAGGCCAAAGTTCCCATATTTCTTGATTGCTGAAATATCTAACCATTTCTGTTACATTGTGTACGTTTCCCAAATTCAATTTCATCCTATTCTGGTACGTTTCCACCCCTCAATTTCTGCAGCGTATCATGACTGCCCAAAGACACATTTATGATGTGATAGCCATCTCCATAGGGTTCAAATGTTAGTTTTGCAGTTTGTAGCATTCATTTATTTTAGAACTATAAAGATTATATAAGGTAATCCTAATAGGCAGTTTAAACCTGCTACCACCATTTTCATCTTGTTAGCACCTGTTCTACTCTGAACTCATTTTCCCTTAATGATGTCAAATTTCTCACATCCGGAGATGCCACATATTTCTCAGCTAGCATAACAGCGTGTGTAGTTGTGTGCCAGATCTAAATGGCCTTCAGCTCAAACTTTTCCAGTTGTGCCCCCTGTTACCGTTAACAAAATCTCTCCACAGCCCCTATCCCCCATTACTGCACTGCCAAGGCTTCCTCTACCGTGCAGTTTGGTCTGAAGGTGGAGCCGGGATCTGAACTGTGGATGGGGAGGGAGGGGAGCTGGGGCTAGAGGCAGAGCTGGTCTGAGAAAACCATGATAACTTGTGGTGACCCACATTATACTTTTGTTTGTTTCTCAGCAACATGGAAAGTAATATTCCATACACCTGTCCATCCAAGGGCATGTGGTTATTGTGTTTATTTCTCTCATGGTCTTTCATTCCACATAAGTATCTTAGAATCATAGAATATTAAGGTTGGAAGAGACCTCAGGAAGTCATCTAGTCCAACCTCCTGCTGAAAACAGGACCAACACGAACTAAATCATCCCAGCCAGTGCTTTGTCAAGCCGGGCCTTAAAAACCTCTAAGGATGGAGATTCCACCACCTCCCTAGGTAACCCATTCCAGTGCTTCACCACCCTCCTAGTGAAATAGTGTTTCCTAATATCTAACCTAACTTCTCCCACTGCAACTTGAGACCATTGCTTCTTGTTCTGTCATCTGCCACCACTGAGAACAGCCTAGCTCCATTCTCTTTGAACCACCCTTCAGGTAGCTGAAGGCTGCTATCAAATCCCCCCTCACTCTTCTCTTCTGCACACTAATTAACCGCAGTTCCCTCAGCCTTTCCTCACAAATCTTGTGCCCCAGCCCCCTAATCATTTCCGTTGCCCTCTGCTGTACTCTCTCCAAATTGTCCACATCTCTCTGTAGTGGGAGGACCAAAACTGGACACAATACTCCAGGTGTGGCCTCACCATTGCCGAATAGAGGGGAATAATCACTTCCCTTGCTCTGCTGGCAGTGCTCCTACTAATGCAGCCCAATATGCTGTTGGCCGCCTTGACAACTCATATCCAGTTTCTTGTCCACTGCAATCCCCAGCTCCTTTTCTGCAGAACAACTGCTTAACCAGTCGGTCCCTAACCTGTAGTGGTGCATGGGATTCTTCCGTCCTAAGCGCAGGACTCTGCGCTTGTCCTTGTTGAACATCATCAGATTTCTTTTGGCCCAGTCCTCCAATTTGTCTAGGTCACTCTGGACTCTATCCCTGCCCTCCAGCATATCTACCTCTGCCCCTAGCTTAGTGTCATCTGCAAACTTGCTCAGGGTGCAATTCATCCCATCATCCAGATCATTAATAAAGATGTTGAACAAAACTGGCCCCAGGACCAGTTTTTTCTTTCATTTTTTTAAATCTTTCCTTAAACAGGATCCAAGTTTGGGAATCAATACATCCTTCTGTCCTCAAAGGTCCTGGTTCACTCTCATGTTTAGTCACTATACTTTACTGAGATTAATATCCCAAGAGCACTTAGAAAGACTATGGGTACATTTATATCTCAGTGCATACATGTATAAATCCATGTGTGTCAGAGTGGGACACATCTCCAGGAATCTACCTTTTATATGCATTTCCAGTAAATGAGTTCTCCACTCGTCAGAGCTTTCAGTTTTCCTATCACTGATTTAATCATAGTATTAGAAAGGCAAATATGGCACTGATTTTTAAAATAGAAGAATGATCCTGGTACTTATGTTTTGTATGTGTAACATCTATTAATTCTCTAATGAAATAACAGAAGAAGATTTTCTGAACAGTAAATTCACTTCTTTAAGTGCATTGCCTCAACAGAGCCAGACAAGTGGGAGTATATGTGCTTTTGGCTTTCAAAGCATGGGGCAGCCTAACAAAGCACTGTGACAAGGTAACACATGCCCCATCAAATGTGGATTGCATGGAAAGGAGTATGGAGAGTGCGAAAGGGAGAGAATACCAAAAACATTTTAGTTTCTTTCCCCTCCTGCAAACATCATAAACAGATACCCTCCCCCGCCCAAAAAAAGGGAGGGAGGAGAGTGGGAAAGCATAAGTGTTTACAAGCAATATAGTCAAACAACTCTAGATACTAAAACTTTTTTCTCTCATACATTTCTTGTATATTTCCCTACCACTGGCAGAAGAACAAGTAATAAATCCCAGGAGAGACTCGGAGACAACTCTTTAAAGTGCAAGTGCCGCCCTGAAACAAGCATCGGATCTAGGTTTCACATCGAAAGGATAACTGCTTAAAATATAGAGAAACCTCCAAATTGCAGCTCTGCACATTTCTACCATTGGACTGTATTTTGAAGAAGCCATAGTAGCTGCTTTTTCTTCTGTGGAATGAGTACAAGGCCTTTTCTGGTGCTGAGACTTCAGCAATGTCATAGGAAGTATGAATGCAAAATCTAATCCTTTTAAATACTCTTTGGATTTAGAGTTTTTTCCCTTTGATCTCTCTCCAAAAACATTCAGTCTCAGGAAAGTTTGTAAAAGCTTTGTTCTTTCTCAATTATAACTAAGAGTCCTTTGCATATCTGACCTATATTATCTAGTTTCCCCTAAGAGATTACGTGGTTTTGGAAAACATACTGATGATTAAGTCAATTTAAGTAAAAACCCAAAATAACTTTGGGAAAGAATTTCAGGTCTGGACAATAAGATCACCTTATCTTTGTGGAATACAGGAAATAGAGTCAGGCATGAGAGCTTAAAATTCTTGCAAGTACAACAAGGAATTCAGGCTTCATGCCGTGTGACAAAATGAGAAACTTGCTTTAGGTTCAGATGAAGAGTCTTTCAGTATTAGATTCAATTCTCATGTGGGAGATGGACTTCTCAATGGCTGATAATTATGTCATAATTAGACACGATTGGAAAATTTGAACAAATAGCGGAAAGCATTTTCTGTGGACATTTTTCAAACTTTTTTTCTCCCTCTCCTTTTTTTTTTTTGGACGGAGGCATCTCTAGTAATAAAACTTTCATTAATCTGCAGGCAACAAACACATGAATTATCACTGCTTGATATTCTGGAATTGCAGCTGAGTGCACATTGAAAGATGCAAGATCTTTCAAACAGACCAGTCAGAAATCCAGAATTGAGGAAGAAAGTGGAGTAAAAATTCCTTTACTGTGATATTTTTATTGTTTCTAACTTGAACAAGGGAATGGGGTATAATTACCTATTAAATTCTACAGGAAGAATAGTGGGGGGCCTGTATAAGTGGTTTCTAAATATACATGTACTGATCTCCTTGAAAGGTCATTAAGTCTAGGCCCCTGCCTTCACTAGCAGGACCAAGTACTGATTTTGCCCCTAAGTGGCCCCCTCAAGGATTGAACTCACAACACTGGGTTTAGCAGACCAATGCTCAAACCTCTGAGCTATCCCCCTTGGGGATTCAAGGGGTAGCCATGTTAGTCTGTATCCACAAAAACAACTCCTTGTTGGTCTTTTTAAGAGTAAAAAATGTTAAAAGAAAAATTATCACTAACCATCTGTAGGACTATGGAACCATGAGCAATAAGCAATATGAGTTGTTTGTTGTTGTTTAGTTTTATTTATCTTTAATTATTATATGCATGTCTAATGTGCATGTAAAGAGAAATTTCCCTAATATGTAGAAAGCCAGTGCAGGGGCTTCTCTAGTCCTGAAGCCAGGCCTAATGGCTCCAAGGAAGGGCTATGGGAGAAGCAGCCACACAAACTGTCTGGTCTGCTCACCAATCACATCTGATCTGGTGCAGAGAGCTCTGATGGATATGTGCCTTGGGTAGGGCAGAGGCAGGGTTCCCATCTTCATGCAGATGCAGGTAAATTTTTCAAAAATTGCTTAGGAACCTAAGTTTTATTGAAATCAATGGACATTAGATGCTTACGTGCTTCTGAAAATCCCATTAGGTGCCTATCTGCATACTTAGGTGCCTAAATCTTTAAAAATCTGACCCTTGGGAGCTAAGTCATGTTTGAAAATGCAATTTAGGCTCCTTAGTCACTTTGGAGCTTTTGAAAAGTTTTAATCCCCAGTGTCTTCTGATACCAAGGAGCTTTGTTATATTCTCTAGCCCAAAGATTGGATCAACAGGCAATGTGAGGTGGGTGCTGCACAGAAGTTTCTCTTTCTGCTCCTGGGTTGGAGTGTTGTTTTGCTTCCGTTTCCACTCTGCATTGCACTTACAGAGAGCCCTGTTTCAGTCATGGAGAAAGAATAAATCTTGCCAGTCAAAACTGATTACTTTTTTGATAACATTACTGTCATAACTATAAAGGGACGGGAACAGCCCTCCTGTGTACAATACTATAAAATCCCTCCTGGCCAGAGACACCAAAATCCTTTTACTTGTAAAGGGTTAAGAAGCTCAGGTAATCTGGCTGACACCTGACCCCAAAAGACCAATAAGGAGACAAGATACTTTCAAATCTTGGTGGCGGGGAAGGCTTTTATTTGTGTGCTTCTGTTTTGGGAGTTGTTTGCTCTTGGGATTAAGAGGGACAGGACATCAGTCCAGGCTCTCCAAATCTTTCTGAACAAGTCTCTCATATTTCAAACTTGTAAGTAACAGCCAGGCAAGGTGTGTTAGTTTTATCTTTGTTTTCTCAACTTGTAAATGTTCCTTTTTGCTAAGAGGATTTACCTCTGTTTCTTGTAACTTTGAACCTAAGGCTAGAGGGGGTTTCTCTGGGCTCTATGAATCGTATTACCTTGTAAAGTTATTTTCCATCCTGATTTTACAGAGATGATTTTACCTTTCTTTCTTTAATTAAAAGCCTTCTTTTTAAAAACCTGATTGATTTTTCCTTGTTTTAAGATCCAAGGGGGCTGGATCTGCACTCACCAGGAATTGGTGGGGGATGGTTAATTTCTCCTTGTTTTAAGATCCATGGGTTTGGATCTGTGTTCACTACTAACTTGGTGGAGAAGTCTGTCAAGATTACTGGGAGTGAGATAGTCTGGGGGGAAGGTAGACAGAGTTTCCCAGATAACTCTTAAATGATTTGGGTGGTGGTAGTAAACCCAGATCTAAGCTGGTAATTAATTTTAGAGGTTCTCATGCAGGTCCCTACATCTGTACCCTAAGTTCAGAGTGGGGAAGGAATCTTGACAATTACAAAACTAGCAGATGAAGAGAAGGCAGAAAATGGACAGGAGAAATCTCAAATGTCAGTAACGCACAAGTATAGAATAGAGTAAAACCCCAGATTTGAACATCCCTTAAGTTTTTGGGTTCTAATTTAGTTCTGACTTCATAGCTAGGCAGATCTTTAAAATGTGTAGGACCAAAATTTCAGACATTGCAGTCCTTCCCAAGACTTTTTGGAGGATTAGATACATTCTTGCAATGTGACGTGGCAGAAATAATTAATTGGCTGTGCGTGGTGTCAAAGGGCAGAGAGATTGCCTACTCCCACTGTCTTCACTGTTCATGACTTTACAATATGTGTTCAACCTGCTCTACCTTACTGAGACTGCACTCAACACTGATCTCTGCCTGCAAGTCCAAAGGGCTCTTATGCATCTTCATCCTCTTTGATGCCTGTTCACTTTATTTGACACCATCATCATATCATCCTTCTCAGTTCCCTCTCCTCTTGGGGTTTTGGTGACTCTGGGTTTGACTGGTTCTCACCCTACCTCTCAGACTGCTCCTTTGTTCATTCTACCTCCTCTCCTTCCATGTTCTCTGTGTCTCTTGGGGTTCCAGCCTTAGGTGCCCCATTCTCGGTACCTTATCCTTGGGCGAGCTCATCCGCTCTAGGAATTCTAACTACCAAGTCTATGCTGACTCTAAAATGTACCTGATCCCTGCTTCCCACTATTCAGTGTGAGTTTTACAGTCATCTCTTTACATTTCCTCTGGCTATTCTGCTAGCAGCTCAAAATCAATGGACAAAAACTTCCCCTGAAATCCTCCCTGCCCTTTCTTCCGTCTGTCCAGCTGGATAATTCTTCCGTCCTTCTCATAGAATCTTAGACTTTAAGGTCAGAAGGGACCATTATGGTTGTCTAGTCTGACCTCCTGCACAACGCAGGCCACAGAATCTCACCCACCCACTCCTGTAACAAACCCCTATCCTATGTCTGAGCTATTGAAGTCCTCAAATCATGGTTTAAAGACTTCAAGGTGCAGAGAATCCTCCAGCAAGTGATCCGTGCCCCCTGCTGCAGAGGAAAGTGAAAAACCCTCAGGGCCTCTGCCAATCTACCCTGAAGGAAAATTCCTTCCCAACCCCAAATATGGCAATCAGCTAAACTGTGAGCATGTAGGCAAGATTCACCAGCCAGACACCCAGGAAAGAATTCTCTGTAGTAACTCAGATCCCATCCCATCTAACATCCCATCACAGGCCATTGAGCATATTTACTTCTAATAGTCAAAGATCAATTAATTGCCAAAATTAGGCTATCCCATCATACTATCCCCTCAATAAACTTGTCAAGCTTGGTCTTGAAGCCAGATATCTTTTGCTCCCACTGCTCCCCTTGGAAGGCTGTTCCAGAACGTCACTCCTCTGATGGTTAGAAACTTTCATCTAATTTCAAGTCTAAACTTCCTGATGGCCAATTTATATCCATTTGTTCTTTTGTCCACATTGGTACTGAGCTTAAATAATTCCTCTCCCTCCCTGGTGTTTATTCCTCTGATATATTTATTGAGAGAAATCATATCTCCCCTCAGCCTTCCTTTGGTTAGGATAAACAAACCAAGCTTGTTGAGTCTCCTTTCATAAGACAGGTTTTCCATTCTTCGGATCATCCTTCTCTGTACCTCTTCCAGTTTGAATTCATCCTTCTTAAACTTGGGAGACCAGAACTGCACACAGTATTCCAGATGAGGGCTCACCAGTGCCTTGTATAATGGTACTAACACCTCCTTATTTCTACTGGAAATACATCGCCTGACACATCCCAAGACCGCATTAGCTTTTTCACAGCCATATCACATAGGCGGTTCATAATCATCCTGTGATCAACCAATACTGCAAGGTCCTCCTCCTCCTCTTTTACTTCCAACTGATGCATCCCCAGTTTATAACAAAAACCCTCATATCCAAGTCCAGCAGTCCTGGCTCCTGAACCTTGCATCTGGCCAAGCTTTTGCTTGGTATACAACTTGAGGTGTGGAGGAGAGCCAACAATTTGCTTCCCTGATTGCCAGGCTTGCTAGTGGCCAGTTCAGACACCAGTGCAAGTTAGAGCAGCCTCCCACTCTAACTTGCATCTGCAGTAACAGTCTCACAGGGCTTGTATATTGCTGGAAATCACCAGAACACAGCAAGACTCTTACTGTGCTGCTGTGACAGACCACATATTGGGCACAGGGATCTGGCTAATGGTTCTTCATCCCTGCCACTTCCCCTGCACCAGGCTACCCTTCTCTAGGATATATACCCTGTTGGCAAATATTAACTTTATCACAACAACTACTTATCTGTTTTTTAGTCAATCAGTTTTAGTATGAAATAAGAACTTCTGAGTTCATTTGATTTTGGACAATAGTTATTCTTACTGTGTTTCTACCTGCAGAATTGCCTTAAGTAAAATAAATTCATTATAGGTTTTTATCTATTTCTTTATTTGAAGACAAATTCTTATGATTTTTTTTCAAAGAGCTACCAATTGTTCTTATCTGAAATTGTTTCATATTTCCATCTCCGGGTTGCATGGTTTGATAGGTGATGTGCTGTCATGGTTTTGAAACAGAGCTATGACAGCAAGAGGCATTTAATTTTGAAAGAGTGTGGGTTTAAACTTCAGTAAAGAATTTTGAGAGGGTTAAAGCAAAATGTTTCTTCAATATACTGGAAATTAATTTAGAAAAAAATTATGTTCTGGTAAGGAAAATGCATGCTAGAACAGTACCATGCTTTGCAGATCTGTATCACAATATGGATTTCAGCAATTTATTTAATCACTTAAATAAGCTGTAATGAGGACAGGATAACAAGGAGGGCATTAGAGGGGGAGGCAAGCTTTTTAAACATAACAATGGGAATCTGGCTTCACATGTGAAAGTGGTGATATAGTTATCTCTGTACCACACTAGTACACATTAGGGGCATTTATCAAGTTCATTGTGGTATCAGAATAATAAAGGTAACTGCATGGATTGGAGATGTAAAATTGCAGAATTTAACAATGTGTTAAAAGCTCAAAAGATAAGAAGTTCTTAGCATATGTACATGATTCAGAAAGCTCGGTGTAGGAATTCCATATTCTCTTCATAATGACACACAGGTTGTTAGCACTGGTACGGTGACTTTCTTTAAATCAGTATAATTGGTGGAACCCCAGAAGCACCCAAGGGCTTACAATTCCTCTGATCTCTCAGGATCTGATATTCTGAACCCAGATGCAGTTTCTCTGTATAATTGTATTTCAGTTTTATCATCTTAGTTTAAAATCCAGATCACTCTCCTTCTCCTTCTTTCTTTACAGAAACTCTTTGCTTGTCTATACTGGGAACTTCTTTTTCCTTCTGAGTGGCCTGTATCTGCTCTCAAACTGGTTTTACATCAGTATAACTCCATTAAGTTTAATGAATTTACTCATGATTTATGCTAGTATAGCTATCAGAAGATCTGGCTCTTTCATTCCAGGCTCTGGGAGGCTTTACAAATATGCAGTCTGGAAAAATAAATTGATTTCACCTTTTGGGATCCTTCAAAAGCTAGGAAATTGGAGGTTTATGTTGCTATTTATCTTCTTTCAGAATAACCTGCTCAGTCTTCCAGTGTCTTGTCCTGTCCTCCCTTCTCAGAGACTTCAGAATGGAATTATCCTTATTGCACTGTTAAGATACACCCTTAAATAGAATTTCAGATAAATAAGACATACTTGCTGATCTGTAGCTCTTATGTGGCTGTCTACAGTGAATCAAACCTAAGGTGAATGCAGTAATTATTATTAAAATATACAGATACAATGGACCATTCACTCTATGGAAAGTCACACAGAATTCCAATCCATAAATATTAGAAAATATGCTCAAGTGAAAAATAATAAAGGGAATGGGTAAGGTGATGTAAAATATGTTGCGCTGAACATTTCCTAACCCTGATGCAATTCATACAGTGCTACATATCTGCTTTCCACAGTTATTTGAAAAAGTCATGAAAACAGATTCAGGTCCTGATTCTGCACCCTCTTTCCTGTCACCCCAGCATCCTGGATCACACTCCTTTTCCTTCACCTTCTCCTCCAGGTCCCTCCCTGAAACTCATTACTTCAAGGTGATCTATAAACCGTAGGCTTCCTTTCGTCACTAAAATACAATAAATTATTAGTAACAAAAATAACCAACAAGTGAAATAACCGAGAATGCATATTACTCATCTAAACAAACACAGTGTCTTATTCTTCAATGTCTTATTTATATATTCAGTTACTGGGTCTGAGTTTAGTCCTGGATCCAGCAATTGATTCTGGGCAAGCAAACCCTTGTTCTCACATGGCACTCCCTGTGGCACAAGGATCTGCCATGCGTACTGGATTGCAGGATTTGGGTCCTTAGGTGTTTTCACTTTTATGTGTCTGTACTGCAAGATATCGATCTATGGCACTTGGAAAAATAATAGTTATTAACATATAGTCCCCCTGAACTGTGGTCGGGTTGATTTTTATTTCCCCATAACACTATTTCCACGAATGCCAGAGTGTCGAATGTTGTCTTGAACATCTCCAGTATGTTGATTCCATGCTATTCTTTGGCAGTTGTGTGCATTGCCTACCTGTTAAGAGATGTAAAGATTGTTCTGAATATTGAACAAAACTTCCTTTTATGGACCAAGCCAATTATTTCTTATTCTGCTCTTCTAAATGAGAGACTGTCAGTGGGCTTGGTCTAAATTCACAGCACCGTTATAAGCTTTTTTATTCATAGTGTTCTCCTTTTATCTAGTCTTTTCATCTTTATTGTTCCAAGGGCTTCTCTCACTGACACTGAATGCTGATGAGCTAAAAATATGCTGATGGCCATATTTGGGGTCGGGAAGGAATTTTCCTTCAGGGCAGATTGGCAGAGGCCCTGGAGGTTTTTCACCTTCCTCTGCAGCATGGGGCACGGGTCACTTACTGGAGGATTCTCTGCAGCTTGAGGTCTTCAAACCATAATTTGAGACTTGAGTAACTCAGACACAGGTTGGGGGTTTGTTACAGGAGTGGGTGGGTGAGATTCTGTAGCCTGCATTGTGCAGGAGGTCAGACTAGATGATCATAATGGTCTCTTCTGACCTAAAAGTCTATGAGTCTATGAATAAGCAAAGTCCAGGGCCAGGCAGTCATTTTGGGGGTGATTCTTGAATATCAAACTTCTAATCTTCAAAATCCCAAACAGGCTAGATTATTCTGAAATCATTTGAATGATAGCTGGATCTAAACATTTATTATCTTACCATTGAAGCAACCTGTGCTATTAAATTAAAAGATGGGATCATTGCTGTGCTGTACAAGCTCATCTTGTTTCTCAATTAGCATCTCCAGCTAGTCAAAAGGAGTAGTGTCCTTGCAACTGACACGCATAATTAATCCTTGTATTGTCCAAACTCTTTGGTGATTAGTTTTCACAAAGATCACTGAGTCACTTAACATAGCTGCCAAATTTGGCACTATTACACGTGTGTGATTGCATGTATATTGTGTAATGAGTGTATACATGTATTTAAATTGCACATAGCCATAAATTTCAGCTTTAAAAAATTCGGTGGATTTTGTGCTGGTGAAAGATATCAGGTTATCTACAGCTAGGGTTGGCAACTTTCTACTCGCACAAAACCGAACAGCCCTTCCTCACCCCTCCACTGAGGTCCCGCCCCTACCCCGACCTCTCTCCAAGGCCCCATCCCCCACTCACTCCATCCCCCTCCCTCTGTTGCTCACTCTCCCCACCCTCACTCACTTGCTCATTTTCACCAGGTTGGGGTATGGGAGGGAGTGAGGGTTCTGGGGTGGGGATAAATATGAGGGGTTTGGGGTGCAGATGGGGGTTCCAGACTGTGGCAGGGGGTTGGGGTGAGGGCTCCAGCTGAAGGTATAGGCTCTGGTGTGGAGCCAGGGTTGAGGGATTTGGGGTGCAGAAGGGGGCTCTGGGCTAGGGCAGGGGGTTGGAGGTGTGAGGGCTCTGGCTGGAGATGATGGATTTGGGGTGCTCCTGGCTAGGGGTTGGGATGCAGGTGAGTATGAGGACTTGGGGGTGGGGGGATGCAGGCTCTGGGGTGGGGCTGGGATAATGAGTTTGAGGTGTAGGAGAGACCGAGGGTGGGAGCAGGAGGGTGGGAGCAGGATCAGCACTGGGCAGGGGACTGGGGCATGGGATGGGTTCGGGGTGCAGTCTTCCAGCAGCACTTACCTCAAGGAGCTCCTGGAAGGAGCAGCATGTCCCCCCTCAGGCTCCTACACGTGACCGTGGCCAGGTGGCTCTGTTCACTGCCTCCTCCGCAGGCACCGCCCCCGCAGCTTCCATTGGAGATGCAAAGCCAGGCTTAGGGTGTGTGGATCCCCCTGGCTGCCGCTATGCATAGGAGCCACAAAGGGGCCATGCTGCTGCTTCCAGGAGCCGTGCAGAGCCACTGCTGGCAGGGAGCCTGCCTTAGCCCCAGTGTGCCACCAACCAAACTTTTAATGGCTTGGTCAGGGTCCCTTTTCGACGAGGAATTCTGCTCTAAAACCAGACACCTGGCAACCCTATCTACAGGGAAACAGAAGAGCAAACTTCCCACACAAACTGCCCTGCTAGCATACCTCAATCCTAATCTACAGGGGGATTTCCTCTAGTAGGAATAGGTTTGGACAGTTTCTGTGGCCCATGCAGTGCTTGTCCTCTCCGCTGAGCCTGCCAGTTAGTGCAAAGCATGAGGGTGTTTGTCATGTACAAATCAGAGCTAACATAATCCCACCCCCCGAAAAAAAACCTCATGCTATATAGGGTCTACAGAGCATCCAGACCTGTGACCTAAAAGTGGAAGGGATGGTAGCTCATTAGCAATGCCTTGAGGCATGAATTTATCCCTGTCCTTCATACCTGCTGGTTATGGAGGCACCTTACTGGTGAAAGATCTTTGTGCCTGAACTGTTCCCCCTGCATTAGCCTGGAAAGTTCATTACAGCTCCCCAAGTTTTGCTGTCTGTGTGCCACACTAAGCAGCTCTTCTGTGGCACTGTGCATTGACTTGCAATCACAACCACCTTGGGGTTTGGCAACAGTCTACTCTTCTCTTCCCTCCACCACACAGCTCTTCTCCATCTACCTCTGGAACTTCCAGACCTCAGTTGATGGACTCAGTGGTACAGTCAGACATCTGTTCTGCTGAATCAGGATTATTCCCTATCAAAACTAAAATCCTTCACTCTTTGTTTTCCCTTCCAATCACAAAAAATATTGTCACCTTTCTCGCTTCTCCGCCCCATCTTCCTCCGACTAAGACTATGATTGATGTTTTCTTTCAGTGTATTCTGAACTATCCTTTAGGGTAATTTATTTTATTAAAAAGTTAAGTGTTAGTGTTTTTCCACTGCTTTATATGTGCTGCTAATAGTCTTGACAAATAGCCTGTCAAATACTATTTCCATACATGTACTTAGCAAAAACCTGGGTGAGGGGAGGAATATATACATCTCAACAATTGGGGTGTTTATAAAACACATAGGTCCTCTCCTACTGATGGTGCACATCTTGCTTTTTAGGAGAATTGTGCTGAACTGTGAAAGTTGCTAAAGTTATGAAAGGTTTCAGAGTAGCAGCCGTGTTAGTCTGTATCCGCAAAAAGAACAGGAGTACTTGTGGCACCTTAGAGACTAACAAATTTATTTATTTAGCTACAGCTCACTTCTTCAGATGCATAGAATGGAATACACAGACAGGAGATATTTATACATACAGAGAACATGAAAAGGTGAAAGTATGCATACCAACAGGAAGAGTCTAATCAATTGAGAAGAGCTATCAGCAGCAGGAGAAAAAAAACTTTTGAAGTGATAATTAAGATGACCCATAGAAGATGTGAGAAGAACTTAACATAGGGAAATAGATTCAATTAGTGTAATGACCCAACCATTCCCAGTCTCTGTTTAGGCCTGAGTTAATTGTATCTAATTTGC
>NC_133769.1:339611668-339635339 GCF_003597395.2 Chelonoidis abingdonii
AAGTGAGCTGTAGCTCAGGAAAGCTCATGCTAAAATAAATTTGTTAGTCTCTAAGGTGCTAGAAGTACTCCTATTCTTTTTAAAGTTATGAAGAGTTTCTCACAAAACATCATATTTACCTCTTGTGACCTTTGAAATGTCACTAAAGAACCTCAATAGAACCCATATTCCAGACACCTCACTCTTAGAAAGTTATAGATTAAGTAGAGAGAATTCAGTGCTACAAAAATGATGAAGAGTAAAAGGGTTGATCTACATGAGGAAGGATTAAAAACTAAATGTTAGCTCAACTGATGTTTAATGGGGACATGATCATCTCTGCATACAGATGAACCATGAAGGAGGAGCAGAAACTTTTTAGAGTGACATGGGGGGGGGAGGGTGTAACTAGAAGCAGCTGGATGAAATTAAACAAAACCAAATGTAGGTAGAATACCAGGAAAACCTTCCAACTGCTGAGATCTACTGGATTATAAAATAGCTTTTCTAGTGAAGTGATGGAAGCCCCATTGCTAGTGACTTTAAAACTGTAAGGCAGAAATCATGAGAAAAATAAATTCTAGAGCTCAATCCTGCATTGGCTGAGGAATAGGCTAGGAAGTATAACACCTGTAGGTCTTTCCAATCTCCGCTTTCTGTGATCATGTTTGCAAAGTACTTCTTTGTGATTTACAAATGAGTGCAGAGGATGAACAAACCAAGGAAGCCAGGGACATGCAAGACCAGTGGATTAGTTAAAACCTGTATCCATTCATTCACAAACCCCACTGGCATTAACTACTTGTAACAATTTAGGAACAGCTTAATAAAAAATGCACAATTTTTTTTCCCCAACAACCATTTTGACAATTTATAAACAAATGTAAGATTTAACATAAAAACAAATGCCATCACTTATTAACGAAGGTTGTTTCAATCATTATTTCTTGCAGAGAGAGAGAGAGAGCGAATGTGTGTGTGTGCGCGCATACACACGTAAGAGAATTATACTTCAAATACACTAGCTTTGTTTGTGAGACCATACAAAACTAGATATAATTCCTTTGTCAACACACATACATTGCACTTTAATTGCTTAGTATTTTTTTTCTAAATCATACTGTAGTATCTGAGAATGAATTTAAATATTGCTTTCTAGTCTAATGAAAGAAGATCTGCATTATTAAAATGGAGCAGAATTTGAGTCTTTAACGCATTATGTTGTAGTGGGAAGTATAGAGCTGCAACGCTCCAGCTGGAGCTCTCTGAAGTGCTGGCCAAATTTTTCAAATGCAGATGCCAACAAATGAAGCACCAAATTCCTTATTTAAACACCTGAATAGCATTTTTAAGAAGTATTGAGCAGCCATTCTTCCCAGTTCAACACATTTGAAAAATAAGACCTCCCAGAGCTGCCAAGCATGCAGAGGGAGGTTGGCCACTCATTTCCTCTTATTCGCTACTGTCTTTCCACCTCTTGTCACCCCTTCTGTAGTGGCTAGTTGCGTGCGATTAGTGCACTATTGAAACATAAAGAAAACACGAAAGAAGGAGGCTTCATGTTCACTCCCTTCCCACCTGTACAGTTACCCAGGAGCAGGACACAATCACCACATTTTTTAATAAGTAACAACACAGCATCCCCTCTCTAGAACAAAGCAGTGTTACAAGCGAGGGCTGCCAGTGAGTAAATGAGGTGAGACAGGGAAGAGAATCATGATCTATCCCCATTCAGCAAGTACAGATTCTCTGTGACTTTTCTGTTTGGTCTAGTCATATACAAAAAAATTGAAGGGCACCATAAACAACAAACCACTGTTCGCAGATCTAGTAATAATACACATCCTATGAGAAGACCAGAAGGATGTAAAAGAAGTTGTTCAATGGTACTTTCTAACCCATTGCTTTGAGGTTTGCAAATCCTTGTTCATAAATAACTTGTAAATGATGAATCCAAAAATCTCTTCTGTTCTACAAGCACAGAAGAAAGAAATGTACCTCATTTTGAAAGCAAAATATTTTCTTATGTTCTACAAAAGACTAAACCTTTCAAATAGCATAAGATGCACTGTGAAAACCAATAATCAGAGATTCATAAGAAGGGTTTTGCAACAATGGGGTTTATTAGATCTCAGACACCCTTAGGACGCATCTGAGCAGCTTATTAGAAAGTCAAAATGTCTAATGCATAACTGGCACTTACCTAAATTTTAGTCAGCAGTTTCTGCTTTGTAGTCCACCAATCATAATAAACCAGTGTAGCATTCCACTGGCAGTGGTATTTAATTCAGCTGTCTTGTAGCACAACTGAAGCAACAGAAAAGCTAAAGCTAAATAGTCACATTGTTAGTAATTTATAAAAGGTTTAATTTAGAAGGGATTTAGATTTATCTACTTTTTTTTTTTAGATAAAACATATACTGATGAAGTGATTTCACTGTTTTGACAATACACATCAGCAGTTTTAGCAACTGAATTCTTGCAGCCCACACAGCTGTGTCGTATAATTTCCTAATAGAAGATTGGAAGAAAAAATAGCTGAATGTCCAAACAACATAGCTGTGGCTTCCTCCAAAATATGTTGGCCACAGGATCAAATAGATGTGCTGGTAGCTATCGTTCTGAGGTTTGCTGCAGCTGCATTCACCTCTTAGTAATTTTGAGAGATAGCACTGAACATTGGGTGAGCCAAAGTTCTGCCACAGAAGTTATTAAAAAAAATTTTGTCTAGAGCCCCAAAGCGATAACTCTGTATGTCTTCGTTGTGTATGTTGTGGGGGGAGGGAGGGCATGTGCTTGTGCACAAAAGCAATACTAATGCTCCTCTGTGAATGTTATTGTCATTATGCAGATGGACTAATGACACAAAAGAAATCCATGACACAATCAGAACTAGAATCCAAGAATTAGTGGTACCCAAGTCCATGCTCATTCTGCTAGACCACACAGTCTCCCAGGTAAAAGAGAAGTTATCAGAACCACAGCTTGGGTAAGTCTTTTTGTAGTGATGCAGTAACAGCTTTAATATACAATGCTATTATATATCTCTGAATGTATATCATGGTCTTTGGGATGCTAAGGAGAGCCAGGAGAACAGGTTACATTGGCTCATTTGTCTCTTATTTCTTCCTCCACAGCCCCACCTTTGTCTCTGTCTGTTTATCATCCAGGTAAAGAAGGAATCTGCAGCCTCTTCTCTAGACCTCTTTGTGATTCCTATCTTGAAGGAATCAAAGTGAGTCCCCTAAGAGCAGACCAGCTGGCCATAAGCTCCATTCCCATGCCAGGCCCACTGGAACCTGAGCTCTACTCTAAACTACATGCTAGTTCTGTCCCATCCTGAACTCTGTGATTGGCTCCATGCTACTTCTCCCAAGCTCTGCTCGGGATTCTAAGTTAACTGTGCTTATCTCAGCTGCCCATTCCCTTCTGCTTTTGAAAGAAAGGAAAAAACTCGCAGCATAAGGCAACTGGACAGGTATCTTTAGGCAGGTCAGAGATGGAGGAGAGGTTCATGGCAGACGAGAGCACAGTTGGCTAGGACTAGCTCTGCAAAGGAGACCTGACCTTTCCTCCCCCATAATAAGACACCCTTTGACATCCCAGCCACAGCATCCTTTGAAAACTGGCTAGTCTTGAGGACTTGAAATATCGCAGATCTGGCAAATGCCCTAAGAATTGCTAAAGGTTACTACATCTTTCCTGCGCATAAAGGAGACATTCTTTGTATCCAATACAGACTGGAAAATTGGATGTGGGTACTAGAACTACAGACCATACAGGTGGAATTATACATTCAATACACAAAGCTATCATATGTGATGTGGCAACTGATGGGACTCTCCTCTTCTTATGTGGAACGCTGGTCAGGGTATGTGACAGAGTAAAGCTTGGAAGATGGGTTATGATATGAGGCAGAGTTAAAGTTGGTGTGGGTACTTCTTAGTTTGTAGTATGGTTTTCTAAGGTATAATATCCTTGTGACATGCTAAAGGACAATATATTCTCTATGAATTCGTAATAAGTTTTTTTTGTCTTGAAATAGGTATTGTAAAGCTTCTGAAAAATGAGATGACTGGGTTACCAGTCTTCAACATCAGTTTATAATAGTTATTCCATGGGTTTCCCTGAAGGCAGTGTCCCTGTATTGTATTGGCATAGATCAGAGTCAAGAATTATGCCAGCTATTCTGTAGAACAGGGATTCCCAGAGAATTACTAATCGAACAAGAGTTTAATTTTACTTCTAAGTAAAGATAATGATATGACACTCCAGGGATCAACTACATCTGTCTATCAACTACAGCTCAATGACTCAGAAGAAGGTTTTATATAAATATTGAGCAGAAATGGGTGTAAATCATCATAAATGGAGGGACAAACCTTTTCTCATTCCTATTCTTTGTCTAAAGGGCAGTACAAATATGCTAAATGGCTTTTTGAAAATGTGCTTTTGTACCTATGGGATGAAGTCCTGGTTCCTCTGAAGTCAATTGCAAAACTCCTTTTGACTTCAGCAGGGCCTGGATTTCATCCATGGATTTTTGTCTATGTCTTTGAATTAGAAGATACCTAAACTAAACACTAACAAGGCCTATAGTGCTCAGATAGTGTCTGCATGTTGCCCTTGGTGGATTACTGCGATGAGAGAATATTGTTCTGTGGCAAAGAGCAGGATTTGCTGTTGCCTTTCTGACAATGCTTAAATAGGAAAACAAGAACGATAACACATTTTATTTTTCAGAAAAAAAAACTGTTACACCAAAGTTAAAGTTCAGTCCATGTTAGTAAGGTTAAGGTTAAAAAAAAAACACACAACAACCACCCTAGCTCTGTAGTGACATCCTGAAAGAGAAAAATGTGACCAAAAAATATAAAACTCCTTCCTCTCTTTAAAAATCATTTTCATTTAATCTGGAACCACAAACACTAAAATGCTTTAATCACAACCATTCACTTTATGCAGTGGTGGGTAATGGGAATTTGGCAAAACAAACTATACACTTCCAAAATCCAGACAGTCTGTTACCTGTGACAAGTGGAAAGAGAGAGAATTTAAAAGTTGGTAGGATACTGTCAGAGCACTTTAATTATTGTCTACAGCACGTTCATTTTAAAGGATCACAGAGAGCGTAATTCAGTTAATTCCAGAGTGGCATTTTGTTACTATATAACCTGAACAGTTGGTATTTAAGCATTGATCAACAACAGTTAAATACAAGTATGCCGCAAATATATTTTACCTTTAGTGCTATTGCAGAGCTGTCACGATTAGCTGATCTCACCTAAGAAGGCAAAATTCTTTAATGAGAAAGTATTTTCCCTTCAGCCTCATAAAGCCCCAGTAGTCACATTTCTGAAAGCATCTGAGAGCAATAGAACCAGCTGTGCACCACCAGATGTGAAAGGTCAGATCAGATGAGTCTCATTTTAAAATCACTTGAATAGACATAAATAGTTTTGATACAATAGAATGATTCACAACTCTAGTAAAGGCTGATGCCAAGTTTTTAAACAGCTTTAATAACCTAAGCAGCCCAGGAGTCAGATGATGATGTGGCCGTGTGGTGCTGCTGAAAATTGTGACATCCCCTTTCAGCAATACATTAATTTTCACAAAGGATAAAGGTAGACATGACTGAAAGAAGTAGTGTGCCCTGATACTGTCAATCTTATCAGCATGATATTGAACTGACATTAGCTGTGAACCGACATAATGGCTACAAGTTAAACAACAGGATAAAATTAAGAAAATAAATTTTAGAAGGGAAGAGCAGTAAATGAGTCAGATCTATGAAACTGGAATAATCTGGAAGGGGAAGTGATGGAATTTCCATTTCTAGGAGACAGCACTGGTGAATATGCAATATGATGTAAATCCTGTAGTTGGATTGTAAATTCTAATTTATGAGATTAGAATACTGTAGGGGACCATGGGAGATTTTGTTATGGCCTAGCTAGGGCTTTTCGCTTTCTTGAGGCAGGTTATTATAGGACACAGCCTGCCAGTGTACTCTGCTTGTAACCGGTTAAAACTGCCTTGTGTGGAAAGCCCCTGTGTTTAGAAGGAAGTGTAGAAAGCCCCTGGCCATAGGCCAAGGGGGCGGCCATTGCTGATGGAAAGCCCCAAGTTGCCTATGCATGAGCTGCTTTGCATAGTGTTAGCATAATAGTATAATTGCCGCAGGGCGTTTCCCCTGCCCTCGTACTCCGTACCAGCCTGAGCTTTCATGCGCTGGGTTCCCCGTCCTTGTGACAGCAATGCTCGGAGTTCCCTTTGCGGGTGTGTCACTTTTGCCTTCATTAAAGCCAAATAACTCACAGTGTATATGGGCCTTGTTCTTGCAGAGCACTTTGGGCGGGCCCGTAAGTGCCCAGGCACACAACAAATACATAAGTAAAATTGAGTAGTCTTGAAAAAGGAGCTAAATTGTTTTTCCAGTCATTAGTTACAATCATATATAATATATAAATTTTTGAATCAAATACATGTTGCATAGTGAACACAGAATGTGCGACCTTCTGGCCTAAAATAAGAGACCACTACTCCATGCACTAAGAAGAATCTCTGTTAGCTGACTGCAATATTAAGGCTTCTGTCTTCTTTGTAGGCCAACCCTTAGAGGGTAAGATAGTCATAAAATACTCACGTGGTTCTGAGTCCTTTCATTAGCGGCCAATAGCACACATGCAAACTAGTCAGCATATTGCTATCCGAACCAACACATTAAAGCCCAGTAAGCCTATATTCAGCTACAGCACAGCCTTGTCCCTCCCACATCGGCCAATACTAATGGTCCTTGTGTAGAAATGGCCTCTGGATGTAGAGAAGTTGCAGATGAATGCCAGAACCACAGTTTATTTCCTCTTGTATGTCCGGTCCAACTGTCTCAAGTCATCACCTCATCTACTTGCAGAATTGTACAAAAACAATTGTAATTCTTATGATAACTTCAGCCTTGGTGTGAACTCACCACCATGTTCCGTAAATTCCAGAAAGATGAACTGGATTTTTCTCTGCAAAGGATCTATTGTGTTAGAGAAAACCAAAAACTCCTGCAGGACTCCGTAAACCACAATGCATAAACACCACATTTTAGCTGATAACATTACAGATGTCTAATTAGCTAATCAAAGCATCATTATTTCTTATTTATAGTATCATAGCTCCTTGGGACCCAGGTCATGGACCGGGACCCATTGTACTAAGCACTGTACAAACACAGAACAAAAAGATGGTCCCTGCAAAATAAGAGACAACAAATGAATACAGACAGATCATTGGGGAAATACAAGAAAACAATGAGGCAGTAGTGGTCAGCATAATAGACAGTGGTCTCAACACCAGCAGTCTAACCATTGTCAAGTTTTTTGAGGCTTTATGGCAGAGGAGAATTTTAAGAAGAGATCTGAAGAAGGACAATGAGTTAATTTTATGGGTGATTACGGGAGCTTCTCCCAAGCATGGGAGAAAGTATGATGGTGCTTGTTTGAAAATTTAACAGGTGGGTGATGGAAGCTGACATCATGGGCCAATTGGAGGCAGGAGATGGCCTTTCAACACTGAATGAAAAATGATAGGTAGTGTAGAAATAGATCATGAAGGGCCTTGATAGTGTAGAAAAGTAGATTATGTTTGATATGATAGAGAAGCAGGAGCCAGTGAAGGGTTACAAAGAGAGGGGTGACATGGTCAAAGTGAGAGACTAGGAAAAATTTATCTTTGCAACAGCATTCTGGATGGATATAGGAGGGACAAGATGCCATTTGTCAAAGCCTGAGAAAAAGATGTTGCAGATAATGACAGAAGTTTTAGCTGTGTGAATGGATAAGAAAGGATGTTTGTTAGAGATATTATGCAGAAGAAATCTGAAAGATTTAGTCATAGCATAAGACATATCATGTGAAATGCATATACATTACAATCCCCTGCTTAGGCCCTCACTGGGGTTCCACTTCTGGGTTTTCAGCACTAAGCTACTACTTGAATTAAAGGAGTAACTCCTCCTGCTGGTGGCTGTAGTAGGCTCGCATCCTGTGACATTAGCCAGCCATTAGACAGAAAAAAGATGTACACTATGCTGTTGAGGTTACAAATGCAACAAGCTGAGGCATGGAAAAATGTGTGCACAGTAATTTAAAGTCAGTCTTAAAAGCCTGTCTCTTTGAAAATCCGTCCCTCGCTTATATATTCTAGTGGACTGAGAACAGCAGATGCTTAGACTATTTCTAGCTCTGTAATGGACCCAGTGTGTGATTCCGGGCAAATCACTCTTCTTCATCCTCACCTTTCCTCTTTTGTAACTTTTGCAAAGTAATTGGAGATATACAGAGTGATTTTCATCTATAAAGTGTTATATAGTATTCAGGGCTGTCGATTAATCGCCGTTAACTCACGTGATTAACTCAAAAATTAATTGTGATTAAAAAAATTAATTGCAGTTAATCACAGTTTTAATCGCACTGTTAAACATTAGAATACCAATTGAAATTTATTAAATATTTTCGATGTTTTTCTACATTTTCAAATATAGTGATTTCAATTACAACACAGAATACAAAGTGTACAGTACTCAACTTTTTTTTATTATATTTGCACTGTAAAATGATAAACAAAAGAAATAGGATTTTTCTATTCACTTCATACAAGAACTGTAGTGCAATCTCTTTATTGCGAAAGTGCAGCTTACAAATGTAGGGTTTTTTTGTTATATAACTGCACTCAAAAACAAAACACTGCAAAACTTTAGAGCCTACAAGTCCACTCAGTCCTACTTCTTGTTCAGCCAATAGCAAAAACCAACAAGTTTGTTTACATTTACAGGAGAAAATGCTGCCCACTTATTTACAATGTCACCTAAAAGTGAGAACAGGCATTCGCCTGGCACTTTTGTAGCCAGCACTGCAAGATATTTACATGCCAGATATGCTAAACCGGGGTAGGCAACCTATGATACGGGTGCCGAAGGCTGCATGCAAGCTGATTTTCAGTGGCACTCACACTGCCCAGGTCCTGGCCACCAGTCTGGGGGGCTCTGCATTTTAATTTAATTTTAAATGAAGCTTCTTAAACATTTTAAAAAACTTATTTAATTTACATACAACAATAGTTTAGTTATATATTATAGACTTATAGAAAGAGACCTTCTAAAAATGTTAAAACGTATTACTGGCAAGCAAAACCTTCAATTAAAGTAAATAAAAGAAGACTCAGCACACCACTTCTGAAAGGTTGCCGACCCCCGTGCTAAACATTCGTATGCGCCTTCATGCTTTGGCCACCATTCCAGAGGATATGCTACCATGCTGAAGATGCTCATTTAAAAAAAAAGTGTTAATTAAATTTGTGTCTAACTCCTTGAGAAGAATTGTATGTCTCCTGCTCTGTGTTTTACTTGTATTTTGCCACATATTTCATGTTATAGCAGTCTTGGATGATGACCCAGCATACTGTTCATTTTAAGAACACTGTCACTGTAGATTGACAAAATGCAAAGAAGATACTAATGTGAGATTTCTACAGATAGCTACAGCAATTGACCCAAAGTTTAAGAATATGAAGTGCCTTCCAAAATATGAGATGGATGAGGTGTGGAACATGCTTTCAGAAGTCTTAAAAGAGCAACACTCTGATGCAGAAACTACAGAACCCAAACCACCAAAAAAGAAAATCAACCTTCTGCTGGTGGCATCTGATTCAGATGCTGAAAATGAACATGCGTCGATCTGCACTGCTTTGGATCATTATTGAGCAGAAACCACCATCAGCATGGATGCATGTCCTCAGGAATGGTGGTTGAAGCATGAAAGACATACGAATCTTTACCACATCTTGCATGTAAATATTTTGCAATGTCGGCTACAACAATGCCATGCGAATGCTTGTTCTCACTTTTACATGACATTGTAAGCAAGAAGCAGGCAACATTGTCTCCTGCACATATAAACAAACTTGTTTGTCTGAGCGATTGGTTGAACAAGATGTAGGACTGAGTGGACTTGTAGACTATAAATTTTGACATCTTTTTATTTTTTGAAAGCAGTTTTTGTGTGTGCATAATTCTATATTGTAAGTTCAACTTTCATGATAAAGAGATTGCACTACAATACTAGTATTAAGTGAATTGAAAAATGCTATTTCTATCATTTTTACAGTGAAAATATTTACAATAAAAGTAAATATAAGGTGAGCTCTGTACACTTTGTATTTTGTGTTGAAATTGAAAACAATATATTTGAAAATGTGAAAAACATCCAAAAATATTTAAATAAATGGTATTATATTATTGTTTAGCAGTGCAATTAATCACGATTAATTTTTTAATCGCTTGACAGCCCCAATAGTATTATTATAAGTGTAATTCTCCTCTTTCCAAAACAATTCTACCTTCAACATGATACAAATTTCAGCTAATCTCTATAGCAATGGAGTTTTATTGTCAAACTGCCCATTGGCAATTCTACAACATGACTCCTGACTACTAGACAAATTTCATTTACCACTTTCTTTCCTTGTTGCAGATTGCACATGCAATGTCACATTCACACCTTATTCTCTAGAGGCAGCTATAATCAACATCAAATTGCAGAAGATAAAAACAAATTACTGTGTACTATACGTGCCACCCAATTCATGGATTAGATGAGGGAGAAATTTGGTCTGAAACCAGCTTCCACAAAACCTTTTATCTTTGTAGATGGAAACAGCTCTTATTTAATTATGTTACTTATCCCTTTTCAGAATTGAGCTGTCTACTCTAAGGCAAAAAAAAAATCAATATTAACTGTATAGAAAATTAACCAGATTCTGCGTATATTTACCCATCGTTTCTATAAGCACAGCCATAATAGACTATTTTCTTCACTGGTAAATGTTAGAAATAAATACACCCCTAAACTTCAAACTATAACTTCTTTCAGTAAGAGAGTATTTACTAGTAAACTTCTAAAGGTGCTAAGCACCTCCTGCAAAGTGTTTAACACCATCAATGCTCATTGATTTCAGTGGGACTTAGAGCACTCATCATGTGCTCGGAGGCACACAGTACCTTGAAGGATGAGATACTTTATACTTGTGGACTGGGTGACTTAGCTGGAGGACTGAGCCACTAAAGACCTGCCTAGCAAGATTGGCAGTCACCCAGGGGGCAGCAAGAGCAGAGAGAATGCAGGATTGTAACCAGTTCTTCCATTGCTTCCCATTATAAATGCAAGGAATACCCAGACTAGCAATATCTTATCCAGTGATTTTAAAAATAAAAGAGAAAAAGAACTTGTGAGATTTCCAGACCAGTGGACATAGTTAAAATTCTTTTTTGCCCTTTTTTTTTTGCATGTCAAAGAATTTCTGATAACTATCCAGACTTATGTTTGCTTACCAAAGCAAAGCAACCCTCACAGCATTTTGGGGTTCACTTAGCAGAGATGGAGAGACTTAAAAGAGAAAGAAACATGAGAAAGACAGATCAGACTTGGAAAAGAAGAAAAAGCAGAACAAGCAAGATTGTTTAGAGGAAAGTCAGAGGGAAGAGGTTGAAAAAGACACAAGAAGAACTAGTGTGCTGCTGCTTTTGTCACTCACTCTTGCTCTGAACAAGATCTTCGAGAAATGGGAATTCACTTGGGGAAATACAAAGGGACATAGAATCAAAGAATATCAGGGTTGGAAGGGACCTCAGGAGGTCATCAAGTTCAACCCCCTGCTCAAAGCAGGACCAATTCCCAACTAAATCATCCAAGCCAGGGCTTTGTCAAGCCGGGCTTTAAAAAGCTCTAAGGAAGGAGATTCCACCACCTCCCTAGGCAACCCATTCCAGTGCTTCACCATGATCCTAGTGAAAAAGATATTCCTAATTTCCAACCTAAACCTCTCCCACTGCAATTTCAGACTATTACTCCTTGTTCTGTCATCGGGTACCACTGAGAACAGTCTCGATCCATCCTCTTTGGATCCTCCTTTCAGGTAGTTGAAAGCAGTTATCAAAAGCCCCCTCATTCTTCTCTTCTGCAGACTAAACATTCCCAGTTCCCTCAGCCTTTCCTCGTAAGTCATGTGCTCCAGCCCCCTAAGCATTTTTATTGCCCTCTGCTGGACTTTTTCCAATTTTTCCACATTCTTCTTGTAGTGTGAGCATGGTATTCCAGATGAGGCCTCACCAATGTCAAACAGAGGGGAAAGATCACGTCCCTCAATCTGCTGGCAATACCCCTACTTGTACAGACCAAAATGCCGTTAGCCTTCTTGGCAAAAAGGGCACCCTGTCGACTCATATCCAGCTTCTTATTCACTGTAACCCTTAGGTCCTTTTTTGTAGAACTGCTGCCTAGCCATTTGATCCCTAGTCTGTAGCAGTGCATGGGGTTCTTCCATCCTATGTGCAGGACTCTGAACTTGTCCTTGTTGAACCTCAGCAGATTTGTGTTGGTCCAATTCTCCAATTTGTCTCGGTCCCTCTGTATCCTATCCCTACCCTCGAGTGAATCTACCACTCTACCAGATTCATGTCATCAGCAAACTTGCTGAGGGTGCAGCCCATGCCATCCTCCAGATCATTAATGAAGATATTGAACAAAACTAGCCCCAGGACCAAGCCTTGGGGCACTCCGCTTGATACCAGCTGCCAACTAGACATGGGGCCATTGATCACTACCCATTGAGCCCAGCGATCTAGCCAGCTTTCTATCCACCTTATAGTCCATTCATCCGGCCCATACTTCTTTAACTTGCTGGCAAGAATACTGTGGGAGATCGTATCAAAAGCTTTGCTAAAGTTAAGGAATAACACATCCACTGCTTTCCCCTCATCCACAGAGCCAGTTATATCATCATAGAAGGCAATTAGGTTAGTGAGGCATGACTTGCCCTTGGTGAATCCATGCTGCTTGTTCCTGATCATTTTCCTCTCCTCTAAGTGCTTCAGAATTGATTCCTTGAGGACTTGCTCCATTATTTTTCCAGGGCTGACTGACTTGTAGTTCCTTGGATCCTCCTCCTTCCCTTTTTTAAAGTTGGGCACTACATTAGCCTTTTTCCAGTCATCCAGGACCTCCCCTGATTGCCATGAGTTTTCGCAGATAATGGCCAATGGCTATGCAATCACATCCGCCAACTTCTTTTGCATCCTCGGATGCAGTGCATCTGGCCCCATGGGCTTGTGCTAGTCCAACTTTTCTAAATAGTCCTGAACCACTTCTTTCTGCGCAGAGGGCTGGTCCCCTTCTCCCCATGCTGTGCTGCCCAGCGCAGTAGTCTGGTAGCTAAACTTGTTCATGAGAAAGAGGCAAAAAAAGCATTGAGTACATTAGCTTTTTCCACACCCCCTGTCACTAGGTTCCCTCCTTCATTCAGTAAGGGGACCACACTTTCCTTGACTTTCTTCTTGTTGCTAACATACCTGAAGAAACCCTTCTTGTTACTCTTAACATCTCTTGCTAGCTGCAACTCCAAAGTGTGATTTGGACTTCCTGATTTCACTCCTGCATGCCTGAGCAATATTTTTATACTCTTTCCTGGTCATTTCTCCAATCATCCACTTCAGAATGAAGCAGAGTTTTTATAAAGAGACAAAAGAGAGGTTGGGGTCAAAATAAGAACAGATCCAGACCAGAGGGGGGAAGGGATATGTAATCCTTTGGAGCAGAAGACAAGAAAGGGATGTTTGGTTTGAAATCAGAAAACAAAAGAGAAAAATCAAGGCATGAGAGCATGAATAAGCAGACAGCCATAGGTACCCATCCAGCCCCAAAGGGCTGTTAGGCCCTCTGCTATTTGTTTTCTTTTTTACATGCTGTATATGATCTACCTTTTCTAGTAATGCTCCATGAATACAATATGCAGTATATCTACTGTGATCATTTAAAAATATTCGATGATACTTATGACTTTGGAACTCAAAGGAGCCTAAGAGAGCTCAGCATCCAGCTCCCACTTAGTTTCACTTATCTCCCTTTTGAAAATCCACCCTGCATTCTTTCATTAGTCTCACATCACTATAAGGCCCGGTTCCTGCATTCCTTGCATACCCAAAACGCCCAACAAAATCCATTGGCACTTCCGGTATGGAAGAAATAGGTCAGGACCTTAGATAATCCTTTGAAAATTTCATTTTGAGGAACTGAATGAATACTTAATATTCTTCCAGCTTAAAAAAAAAAAGCCATGTCTAAATTGTAAGAGAAGCAATTCAGGCTGAATATTTATCATCCTGGACAGTGGCTATTAATTTAAAATATTTATTCATAAAAGGAGAAAGAGCATTAAAAAAAGCTTGTGTGGTGTAAGTTTGTTGTTCCCATACTGCTTTCAACTGCAGGAGTACAAGGTCAATAGATGTTGTTGTCTTATGGGCAGCTAGCCGGCCACTGCACAAAGTCTGAAGTATCTGCAGCTTAATTCTTTTTTGAAAAATAAATTGTAATAATAAATAGTAAAAATAAATTGTAGTTCCACGGGCTTCTAGAAGAGGTCCAAATGGCATTCTAATATCATTGAGGAGGCGAAGCTGTGACAGTTTTCGGCTTAGCACACACTTTCTCTGTTACTTGTTCTATGTATAATAAAAGTCACTTCTGTCCCTGATTGCTGTTTACCCGTTGTTTTTTATGTAGTCTGAGTCAAAGATACTATACATCTCTGAGATGGCAAGTGAAAACTTACTTGCTTTAGTAAATAATATAACAACATAGGGCCTGATCCAAAAACCCATTGATATCAATGGAATTCTTTCCATTGACTTCAATGAGCTTTCACACTGGACCTTAGTGAGGGCTAGATTGTGCCTAGTCCAGATGTAGCGTCACAGGAGAGTAGGAGGGAGAGAGAATGCCACGCACTTCACTAGGTTCCTTGGATCACAGCTCTGGGAACACAGTGGCTTCACAGCAGATGCCCACCTCAGGAGCAGGTAGGGTAGAGATGGGTAGAGAGTGCACAGAGGAAAGGCTCTCTTCCTTCTACATACTAGCCAAAGGACTTGCAGGGGAAAATATACATCATCCTATAAATTGGTGGTGTTAATTATTTTCTTGCTAAAACCACTTCCATTCACATAAATGTAATAGCGGAGTCTGTCTGGGGATTGGTCCTGCTTTGAGCAGGGGGTTGGACTAGATGACCTCCTGAGGTCCCTTCCAAACCTAATATTCTATGATTCTATTAATTCCTGAGAAATATCAGTAGATATTTTCATTTGAATTTCTTGTATATCTTTGTGCTTAAGCTTGCAATGAAGCTGAACTTGTTCTGTATATAAATACTTTTCTATTTGTCTATCAATCTTAATTATTTGAGTCCCAATCCAGGAAATCACTTTAGCATATGCTTATCTTTAAGCACAAATAGTCCCATTGACATAGAGGACTATTCATCCCACCCTTGATACATCAATTCTAACCAACTACCACCCAGTGTCAAACCTACCATTCCATAGCAAATTTCTACAGAAGCTACCCAAAGGCCCAACCATAAGCTCACCTAAGTGAAGTTAACATTCTAGCACTATCTTGAATTAGGCCAGGACATGGAACTGAAGCCATTTTAGTGGCACTGATGGATGACCTCCTTCAGGCAATGGATACAGGACATCCATTCTCATCCTTCTGGACCTCTCTGTAGCATTTGACACTGTTGATCATGAGATTCTGCTGATGGGTTGATTCACAGAGACCCCCTTGGGACTGTCACCTCATGTGCTGTGACTACCTCTGAGCCTGTTTTCTCTACCAGTTTGGGCCTCCAGAACCCTGTCTTGTTGAGCCAGATACACTAATCTGCTGCAACACAGACCCAGGGTCTGACCCACACCCACAAATCTGCAGACATAACTGGAAACGACTAAGCAAGTGCTCCAGTCTCTAGCACCCAGACACCCAGCTCCCAATGAGATCCAAACCTCGAACCTCAAATAAATATGTTTTACTTTGTATAAAGCTTATGCAGGGTAAACTCATAAATTGTCTGCCCTCTATAACATTAATAGAGAGATATGCACAGCTGTTTGCTCCCCCAGGTATTAATTACTTTGGGTTAATTAATAAGCAAAAAGTGATTTTATTAAGTATAAAAAGTAGAATTTAAGTGGTTCCAAGTAATAACAGACAAAACAAAGTAAGTTACCAAACAAAATAAAACAAAACATTCAAGTCTAAGCCTAATACAATAGGAAACTGAATACAGATAAATCTCATCCTCAGAGATGTTCCAATAAGCTTCTTTCACAGATTGGACTCCTTCCTAGTCTGGGCCCAGTCCTTTTCAGACCAATTTTTAGTTTATGGCCTCGGTCCAGCAATCACTCAGACCCCCATAGTTACTGTCCATTGTTTCAGTTTCTTTCAGGCATCTCTTTGGGGTGGAGAGGCCATCTCTTGAGCCAGCTGAAGACAAAACGGAGAGGCTTCCAAGGCATTTTATATTCTCTCTCTTGTGGGTGGAAACTCCTTTGTTCTTCTGTCCAAAGTCACAGAAACAAGATGGAGTTTGTAGCCAACTGGGCAAGTCACATGTCCATGAATGATTTTTGCAGGCCGACGCCATAGTTTACATGTTACTTTGAATGTTCCCAGGAAAGCTCAGATGTGGATTGGAATCTCCCATAGGCAGAGTGAACAGAGAGCTCCAGACAGGGGAGTCTGAGAGGAAGTTTGACAGAGGGAGGCTTACGATGGTTAGGAGGACCCGCAACACCTGTGCCAGCACCGCTTCTGTCTCCTCCACCTGCGCCTGTAGCCAGACAGAGCACTTGAGCATGGATGCTTCTACCCAGATCCTGATGTGGTTTTGCAGAGACTGTAACTTGCAATTTCCACTTACTGATTTCCTGGCTGGGGAGGCCTCTGTTGAAGGGGGCAACAGTTAGGGTTTGTTTGCCCGGTGTGCGTATCCCCAATGATCACACCGGAGTGGAGAAGCAAGTCTCTTTATTTGAAATCAAATAAGGTGCAGGGAGATACAAATCTCAAATCAAGCATGAATCACTATCCTTTATCATGTCTTATATACTCTACTTGTTTACAGAGACGTTCACAAGTGCTACAATTCATCATTTACAATTCATTAACTACCGGATCCTTTAATTAACTGTATCCTTTACCCACACTACTGACCCCCCCTTGATCGATTACATCTTGTCCCATAAACAAAAGAACAAAAGAAAATAATAAATGATTACATGTACTCATGCTAGCTTCAAAGGAACATATTGATTAGCCCGAGGGGCAACCCGAGGGCAATAGTAAGCCTGAGAATGTAAACTTTTGACCCCACGCCATATTGCCTAGTTACTTGGAGCTTTCTCCCCCCCAGTAATCCCCACTTTGAGAATACTCAAAAGCCTTTTGCTGAGTTTTCTCATACTCATTGCTTAGAATAAGGTTGAAGGGTAAGCCACCCAATGCTGGCAGCGAGACTGCCCTAAGGGGGTACATTTCTGTTGGCTGACGAAGGGCAGAAAGACAACTTTTACAGCAAGGCAATCCTATTTGAAGGCCACAACAAAAGAGCAAACCAATTGCTACCACCACTAGCAGGGAGGTAAAAATCCTTTTAAGCAACCCAAACCAATTACCAAAACCCCAAGAACCCCACCAATCATTGTCACTATTTTGCGTTATGTGAGTGACAATGTCATGCAACTTAGCCTCAATACTTCGGCTGTGATCAGAAAGGTTAAAGCAACAGAGGCCCCTATATTCCTCACAGCCACAATTATGCCTTAAGAGAAGGTAGTCTATCGCAGGGCGATTTTGGAGCACCCCTTCTCGGACCCCCGAGAGTTCGGAGGCCAAGTCAGAAACTAGAGTGGAAGTTAGGTTAATGGACTTGGCGAGGGCACAGGCCACTTTAGCAAGTTGGAGCTCTGCATCTAAGGCCAGGCCTGGGACTCCAACCAGTGAAGTAGCGAGGGCTATGGCCTGAGATTTGGACACCAGATTTACCTTAGAATTGCATGTTTCCTCCAGAGGCAGGCCATGCTGAGCTCTCCGGGCTCGGGTAGGTCCAGGCATTTCTAAAACTAGAGCATGGCCAGGGACAATCGGTTAATCGTCCTAAAGAGCAGGGGTCCCCTGAACCGTTAGCTGGGACATAGGTTTTTGCTCTGCAGTTAGTCCGCAGAGCAAAAACCACCCACAGGGAAGGTATAAGTGTGAATAAAAATAAGAAGTCGGGTCGGAGAGACAGAACAATTCATCTCATGGTTGGTTAAATTAGTACCAACCTTTCGTGCCCCTACAATAGTAAAACAGGAAGTAACATTTGAAGACACGGCCATTAGCCTAATATGAAGGTGATGCTGGTTTGTATAGGGCTTAGGATTCGAGACAGAGCCAAACTCAGACAGCTGCTGGGCTGTCAACTTAATATTGTAAGCAGCAAGTTCAGTATAGTTGTGAATATCTTGCAAGGGCATAGCCACCCCCACAAAACAAGTAGTAAATACAGACCCTAAGGTGTAACCACTCCCTACACAAAAGTGGGAGGAATTAGAAGCTGTGACAGCTAAAAGGGCCCACCAGTTATTTTCCGGGGAGCGAAAGGGTGAAGGGGCCAGCTGTCCAGAAACAGTAAATACCCATACAAAGATTAAAAACATGGCTAAATTATAGAGAGTTATTTGCGTTTAAATAATAACTTGAGTCCCAAATCCTCCGACGTTCTGGTTCCAGCAGGCTGAACAATCCACTGCTCGGGGTCAGGATTCTGCGGTGGAGGTACAGCTTTTAGTCGGGAGTAGTGAATCCAGCTCTTGTGTCCCTCTACTTTAGCCGCCGTGTGGGAAACCAGTAAGACGAGATAGGGTCCTTTCCACTTTTCCTGGAGGGGTTCGTCTTTCCAGGTACGGATAAGGTCGAAGTCACCAGGCTGCAGGGAATGGACAGGAGCGTCTAAAGGGAGTGGCTGAGAGTCCCTAACGTACCTGTGAAGAGAACATAAAACAGCAGGCAGGGAACACATATACTGAGATAAATATCCACAGCCAGCCTCCCATTCCCCTAGCAGGATCAGGGTACCATTCATAGGCCATGCCCTTCCAAACATAATCTCGAAGGGGCTCAAACCAGTTCTACCCTTAGGAAGGGCCCGAATGCGGAGTAAAACCAAGGGTAAGGCATCAGGCCACTGTAAAGACGCTTCCTAACATATTTTGGCTAGGTGCCTTTTGAGTGTCTGAGTAGTGTGCTCTACCACTCCACTGGCCTGTGGTCTCCAAGGGGTGTGAAGTTTCCAGTTGAGCTGGGGGATATCCGAGACATTCTGGACAATCTTTGAGGTAAAGTGTATTCCCTGGTCAGACTCCGTCCATCGAGGCAGGCCAAATCTAGGAAAAATTTCTTTAACAAGTTTAAGAGCCACAGTCTTAGCAGTGTTATTACGGCAGGGAAAAGCCTCAGGCCACCCACTAAAACGATCCACCAGGACAAGGAGGTATCTATACCCCTGGGCTCGAGTAAGCCCAGGGGTATAGATACCCCTACTAGCCCGGGGCCCGGAGTGGGTTCTAGGGTAGGTGGTATAACTGGATTCCCTGGTCGAGCATTATTTTTCTGGCAAGTAAGGCACTCCGCAGATATCTGAGACACTAAGGGCCGAAGTCCTGAGGTGATGAAGTACTTCTGTGTGAGTGGGTCAAAGCTTCCCTGACCGCATGAGAGGTCTGGTGTAGTTTTTGTATTACTGGTCGCATCATACACCTTGGTAAAAGGACCTTTCCCTCCGTAGAACTGAACCATCCTTTTTCCTCCTGAAGCCCAAGAGATTCAGCCCACTCTAACTCCTCACTCATATACTGCGGGGTAGGGAGGTCCCCTAGCGATGGAACCAAGGCATGGAGATGGACACTCTCAGCTAGTCTCGGTTCTAAAGTGGCAGCCCGCTTAGCTTCTCTATCTGCCCTAGCGTTGCCTCGGTTAGTATTGTGATCCTCCTTTTGATGAGCCCTGCAGTGCATTACTGCTACCTCTGAGGGGAGCTGTACAGCTTCCAGAAGCTGAAGAATTTGTAACCTGTGCTTGACCGGAGAACCCTGAGCCATCAGTAATCCCCTTTGTTTCCACAGACCAGCGTGGGCATGCAGCACACCAAAAGCATATTTAGAGTCCATGTAAATATTAACTCTTTTTCCTTTTGACAATTCAAGCGCATGAGTTAAAGCCACTAGGTCCCGGGGGGTAGGCTTTTTGCCTCCACAGTTTCATGGAGAGAGACAACAGCATAGCCCGCTCTTCTTAGTCCATTTACAACAGTGCTACTGCCCGCCGTATACCACTCATAGTCTGCGTTAGGGAGAGGTTGATCCTTTAAATCCTGACGGCTGGAGTACTGGGCATCTATAACCTCCAAGCAGTCATGTTCTTGACCCTCTGTTTCTGGCAGCAGGGTGGCCGGGTTAAGGGAGGGGCAAGCCTGCAGGGTAACTTCGGGATTCTCTAAGAGCTTAGCCTGATACCGGGCTACCCGAGCTTGGGTGAGCCAGAGACCCCCCTTTGTGTCCAGTACGGCTTGGACCATGTGAGGAGTGTATACTTGCACAGCCCCCCCCAAAGTCAGTTTTTCTGCTTCCTCCAACACCACGGCTGTAGCTGCAACTGCCCGTAAGCATGCCAGCCACCCCTTAGCAACCTGGTCCAATTGTTTGGAGAAATAAGCCACTGGACGTTTCCAAGAGCCCAATAACTGTGTAAGTAGTCCCAGGGTCACCCCTTTTCTTTCATGTACATACAATTGAAAGGGCTTGGAAAGATCGGGCAGACCCAGGGCTGGGGCTTCCATCAGTTTTCTTTTTATTAAGGTAAAGGCGTTATTTGCCTCTGTTGTCCAGTAAAATGGTTCCTTATCAGTCACCTTAACACATTCATACAGAGGCTTAGCTAGCAGTCCAAAATCTGGGATCCACATTCAGCAAAATCCTGCCATCCCCAGGAATGCTCTAAGCTGCTTGCGATTTCGGGGAGCAGAGACCTGACAGATGGCCTCAAGCCTCTCCCTTGAGAGCTGGCGTTCCCCTTGTCTAATCTGGAAGCCTAGGTAGCGTACTTCAGGGAGGGCAATTTGGGCTTTATTTCTTGACACGCAATACCCCCGCAGCCCGAGAAAGTTTAAAAGGCTTACGGTTGCCTTGAGACATACTTCTAGTCCCACTGCTCCTATTAATAAATCATCAATGTACTGCAGGAGAAGGACTTTGTCCTCATTATCCCATTCTTCCAAGTCCCAGGATAAAGCTTGGCCGAAGAGAGTGGTGGAGTCCTTAAATCCTTGTGCCAGCACCGTCCAACACAGCTGCCTTTTATTCCTGTTGGCATCTTCCCATTCGAAGAAGAAAATCTCCTGGGACTAGGGGTCCACCGGAATCGTGAAGAAGGTGTCCTTTAAATCGAGAACTGAGAAACATGAATACTGTCCCCCCACAGAGGCTAGCAGTGTGTATGGGTTGGGGACGAGGGCGTGTAGAGTCTTAACCCGCTCGTTGACTGCTCTTAAGTCCTGCACCAATCGATAACTGCCGTCAGGTTTTTGGACAGGTAAAATAGGAGTATTCCAAGCTGAGTGACACTTCCGTAATACCCCACACTGCAAGAATTTGTCTATGATTTTCTGTAGTTCCTCCCTGGCTTCCTTCTTGATGGGGACTGCTTAATCTGAATTGGCCCCCTTCCTGGCAAGAGCTGCACCATTATGGGACTTAAATAAGCAGCCTTTCCTGGGGTCGCCGAAGCCCAGACCAAAGGGTACACCTGATCTTCCCATTCCTCCCATTCTGGAGCGCAGGTGATTGTAGATTCAGATTCAGGTCCCAGAACCATAACCCAGGCATTTTCTGGGGGTAGAGTGAGAACAATTTCATCTTGAGAGAAATGCAACGTAGCCCCTAACCGGCATAAGAGATCCCGTCCTAGCAACGGAGTGGGGCATTTAGGGAGATAAACAAGCCGCTGGGAGATAGTCTTCTCCCCCAGAGCGCATTCGGCAGGGGCGTAAACCGAGCATGAGGCTGTTTTTCTGACTGCCCTGGTTACCACCAGAGAGCTTTCTATGGGTAAGGGAAGTGGCTCGTTTACAGCAGTTCGGGCTGCTCCTGAATCTACCAAAAAATCCATTTCGGTGTTTCCTACCCTCATTTTTATTTGGGGCTCCGAGGGTAGGGTAATCCGTTTCCCCTGACCCCCCTACTCTTCCAGGGTCCCTGCTGTCATCTGGGAACACACTCCCGGTTCGGACACTCATTTTTCCAATGTCCTTCCTGCCGTCAGATTGCACACTGCTCTCGACCCAGCCATCTTTCTTGGGAACCGGGGCGGCCTCAGCCACGACCCCTGTACCCACGGCCCCTTCCACCCACCGGGGGCCGTCCTCGGCCAGCCTGGACTGCCGTGACCATCATTTTTACCTGCTGCTTTTCCTTTTCTACATCCCTAAGGCTGTAAGCCTTGTTAGCTGTCTCCAGGATCTGAGCCATAGTCATACCCATAAGATCCTCCTTCTTTTGTAATTTTCTTTTAATATCCAGGGCAGCCCGACTAGTAAAAATACCCTTGATGACCTCCTCAATCTCTGCGCTTTCGGGATTAGCTGTTGTATGCTGTCTAATTGCATCCTGTATGCACTGCAGCAAGGCTACCAGACTCTCCTTTTGTTCCTGTACTACCTCATAAGGCTTCGCCCAGTTGTTATGGCGAACTGCCGAGTGACGTAAGCCATACAACAGCAGTTCTTTATAATTAGTTAAGGGAATCATACCTTCAGCTTTATTGGGGTCCCACTGGGGGTCAGTAAAAGGGACCTGATCTTTTGCCTCCTTATAAGTGTCAGGATTCTGCTCATGTCTCCATTCTGCCTCTGCCGGTGCCTTAGCTAAAACCTGATCCCGTTCCACCTCAGAGAGGAGAGTTCGTAAAAGTACCTGGCAGTCATTCCAGTCAGGTTTATGACTAACCAGACAGCCTTCAAAAACTGAAATAAATCGGGAGGGGTTGGTTGAGAATTCCCCTGCCTGCGCTTTAAAAGCCTCCAGATCCACAGGATTAAAAGGAACGTGAGAATACACCTGCAGAGTGACAGCATCCTGAGAACCCGTGGCATTACGAGCAATTAGGGTTTCAGTAATCACAGGGTACAAACCTGTGGAGGGCTCAGTTGGTGGGTCTGAGGGGACTTTGTCACCATACGGTGGGGGTGCTGTGGCCGAATGTGACCCTGCTCCTGCTATTACAGTAGATAATGAGTTTTGAACATTTTCACAACTTTTTGCTAAGCCTGTTGGAACCAAATTACATTGCTTCAAAATATCTGTTCTGTTCCATAACAACATAAATATCTGAGCATACATATGCTCATTCCATTTATTAGTTCGCTGACAAAATAAGAGAAGTTGGAGGATCGTATTATAATTAATCGAACACTCTGGTGGCCATCTTTCCTGGTCCTCCAGCTGGTACAGAGGCCAGTCTATAGTACAATATCTTTTTAGTTTACCTTTAGTTAATGGATCCGTTCCAAAGATCTTCCAATTAACCAGAATGCATTCTAAAGGCATGCACGCTACCTTATCCTTTGACTGTCCCTGTCCCATTCCTTACAGGGAGATCCTGGGCGTCCCCAGGTCCTAACAGGTGACAGATTAAACCCTTTAAATTAAATCCTACCTTGTCCGCGAGACCAGTTCCTCACCGTCACTCGGGACCAAAGCTTCTCCACC
>NC_133769.1:339639843-339751146 GCF_003597395.2 Chelonoidis abingdonii
GTCAGGGTGGTTAAACACTGGAATAAATTGCCTAGGGAGGTTGTGGAATCTCCATCTCTGGAGATATTTAAGAGTAGGTTAGATAAATGTCTCAGAGATGGTCTAGACAGTATTTGGTCCTGCGATGAGGGCAGGGGACTGGACTCGATGACCTCTCGAGGTCCCTTCCAGTCCTAGAGTCTATGAATCTATGAATAAGTCCATTGTCAGTTAAGTGTTTCTTGATTGGGCACTTACTAAGAATAGTCCTTTCTCAAGAAGCTGACCAAATGCGTCACTGAGGCTATTTAGAATCAAACACACTGAGATACAAGTACATAGTCAATATTCATAATTTCAAATACAAAAATGATACACACATACAGACAGAATAATCATAACCAGAAAATTACAACCTTTCTATAGACACCTTACTTGACCTTCTTTGTACAAGATTTGGTGCAACTATAGGATCTTGGTTGCAACAATGATCTATATGGTCACAGTTCTGTCAATAATGTCATACACGGGTCAAGGTAAATGCACTAAAATGGCTTTAGTCCATCCTAGAGGAACACATCCAATGAGGAGTGATAAGAAACTGCAGCTCCTGCACTAGATCCCTCATTTGTGGAGTCTCACAAGGATCAATTCTCTCTCTAGTCCTTTTCAACATCAACATGCAACCACTGGGTGAACTGGTGAAATGACAGACTCAAGTGCCAGAAATATTGAGACACAGCTCTACTTTTCCTTCAACACAGATGACCACCACTACCACCAACATGGCCTGGTACTTGGAAGAAATCAGCTCATGGATGAAGGGAACAGCTAGCTGAAGGTGAAATTTAGTAAGACAGAGGTGATGATGGTGGGCAAAGGAAAATATTTTTAAAAGTTTGAAACCATGGTGCAATATCCTTTGGCTGAAGGTTCACATCCACAATTGGTCAATTCAATACATAGTCTAGGGGTCCTCTTGGATTCCTCACTGATGCTAAATTCTCGCATAGCAGAATGCACAAGTACCACTTTCTATCATCTTTGGTTAGTTAAGAGACTGCATGTCATCTTGGCAGACAATGACCTGGCCTCAGTTATTCGTTCTTTCATTATTCATCACTTCTTGGCTGAACTACAGCAATACAACTGGTCTCAAAGCCTTCAACACTTATGAAACCCCAACAAATACAGAAAGCTGCAGCATGTCTCCTCAGGAATGTTGACTACTTCAAAGCATATCAAGCCTGTCCACTGCTTTCTATAATGTCTTTGCATAGAATTTCAGATCTTATTCAAGATCTTATTTTTGAGGCTGTCTGTTGCCTGAGCCCAGAATGTCTAAGATCTAAGGATGAATACTTTGATTTACAATTTCACTCCTCTGACATACTGGAACTCTCTGCAATAAAGGTAAAATATTATCTGTGTGGGATACAGAACTTTCTCAGGGTCCAGTCTGAGACTGGAATGCATTCCCCCTGTGACATTGCACACCATAATATTTTATGACAATATGCTCATGAGTGTGAATATAATGTAACTGGCATATGCTTCATGCAAAAGGTCTCTTGCAAGGTATCATTACAAAGCTTTTGATCTACTGAGTGTGTTCATCTTGTTTGTTTGCATGTATTTTTTCTATGTCTGAACTTAAGAAAATAAGATATAAACTTGTATTACTGATGTAAATCCATTAAGTGGAAGCCATTAAGGGTGCTTCAGAATCAGTGACCTGTAAATGACTCTGTTTACTTGCAAATCTTCCTGGGTGCCTGTGGGCCAGCCTGGAAGAATGGAGGCTGGGGTCTCACAGGACATGTGAACATGTCACCTGATACTGGAATCCATCTTAAACCTGGTGCTTTTCCATTTAGAAGGAGGGGTGGGGACCCAGAGAGACAAAAGATTCCCACCTTGTGCCAGAGATATAAATGGGGGTGGAACAGAACAAGGGGGCTGCTGTCATGAGAACACCCCTGCTTTTCACCTAAGATGGCTGCTGGAACTAACCAGGACTGTACAGGGGAATGGATTGGACCCACACTAGGAAGGAATCTAGTCTGTGAAAGAAGCTTATTGGAACATTTCTGAGGGTGAGATTTTACCTGTAAATAGTTTCTTAATGTATTAGGCTTAGACTTGCGTATTTTTGCTTTATTTTGCTTGGTGACTTACTTTGTTCTGTTATTACTTGAAACCACTTAAATTGTACGTTTTATACTTAATAAAATCACTTTTGTTTATTAGTAAACCCAAAGTAAGTGATTAATGCCTGGGGGAGCTGTGCATATCTTTCTATCAGTGTTACAGAGGGAAGACAATTTATAAGTTTACCCTGTATAAGCTTTATACATAGTAAAATGGATTTATTTGGGGTTTAGATCCCATTGGGAGCTGGGTGTCTGAGTGCTGAAGATTGGTGAATTGCTGAGCAGTTTTTGGTTAAAGTCTGCAGCTTTGGTGGTGTGGAGCAGACCTGGGTCTGTGTTGCAGCAGGCTAGAGTGTCTGGCTCAACAAGACAGGGAAAATAGGTTCAGAGGTAATTCCAGCATGTCAGGTAACAGTCCCAAGAGGGTCTCTGTGACCGAAGCCATCACACTCTAAGAACTAAGAAACATCACAGATCTCACCACCACCTGCTCCAAGTGTAATATTTTTGACCTTGCCTTCTCTAACATAAATTCATACTAACATTTATATTTTAAAAAAAAAAACTACCAAAACTAGCTTTGCATAAGCTTCTCTCTCTAGGGAAAGAATGAGAGAACAACCACCACATGAGAGATGTTAGTCACATCGCTAAATGCACTACTGAAAGGCACTCAAATGCTTTAGTGATGAAAGCAGTATAAGAACCTATATAGAACAGAGCATGTCTAAAGTTAAACATTTGCTTCAGAGTTTTGTTGGATCTGGGCCTTATATAGCATCTGTCATCCTCAAGTTACTAAAGATGTTAATCTCTCTCTAGCATGTCAAATTGGCATATTCCATAAGTACTAGTATTTGCATACACAAAAGGATTATATGTGTTCTTTCCGGAGAAGCAGAGGAGATATTTTAAGATACTTACGCATGAGAGTAACTTTATAACCTGAGTTTATTCCATTGAACTCAGTGGGACCACTCAGGCACATAACATTATGCATATGTGTTTTTGGAATTGGGGCCTAAGTTAGACATAGCCTAGGGAGAGGGAAACAAAAGGAAAGAAAAAAATATGATTTAGTTTGGGAGGAGGGATTAGTAGATGTTTATTAGTTCATATTTTTTTTAAGTAAGTTACATTTTGTGAGATGGAGGTAGAAAGGGGAGATGCAACAGCCAGAATCGATGACACAGGAGAAGATATTAACAATGGAAGTCCACATAAAGGAAGTCTAGGAGGACAGCAATTTTGTCTGAAACAGTGGTTTCTTTCTCTCATCAGACCATAGCTTTCCTTCTACAAAGCCTCCTTCTTTGGCTTTTGAGGTTTGGTTTCATGGGTCAACAATTCTGCCAACATCTCTCCTTAATTCTGAGCTGTCTCTACCGCATTCCAATTTTTACTGTGTTGCTGGGATCATACTTTTGCAAAGGGGAAACCAGACCTCCAGAATTCTCAATCCAAAGCCCATGTGTTTAGACTTGAATAAAAAGCACAGTTCTAGTGGCTTTGCCTCCTAAGAAAAGGCATCCAGCAGGACATAAATCCTTGCAAACTTTCTTTTTTAAGAAAGCATAATTATTGAAAAAGTATGAAAAAAGATTATAAGGGTTTTGTCTGGCTAAAAGCATTTTCAAAGATCAGAAGTAATTATAGAGGATATTTTTGAATGTCACAGCTTTATACATCAAGATGCATTTATGCAGATTGCAGACATTAACGATAAAACTGAATAATTAAGAATCTCAAAACAAGTTCCATCTGCCCAGTTTGCTTTGGATTAATGTATCTGCATGGTACACTATACTATACAGCATAAATATATAAAATATGAATTCAAAGTAAGTTTTGATGAAGATCGTTTAGAATTACAAATGCACTACTGGCCAAATGTTTTTTAAAAGTAACAATGACATGCTTATGGGTCCCCAAATTTGAAATATATTAAAATGGATCTCCTAAACTTTTTGTGTGTTTTTGTGGCTACTCTATCTTCAGAATGATTCAAAATATGCTGGACCCACTCAAACAATTCAAAATTATCTACATTTCTCTGAACTGTCTATTTCTAGAGCTACGTAACAGGTTACACAAATTAGGATTACTCATACATATTCAGTTATTTTGTGAGGAATAAAGAAATGGGGAAAATTTTCAGGACAGACTTCTCCATAAATGCCAAGATCCTTTCTAGCTGATGTTGCATGAGGAGAGTCCTCCACAATCCAATTTGATTTCAAAGCTCTGTTTATTTTATAGCTCCCAGATTTATAATAGAGGCTCTGCACAGATTCAGAATGAGATTAGGACACTATCTGTAGTGCATTCCCACCATTCTATGTGCCCAGCAGCCTTAAACCCACCAGATATGGCCACAGGAGTTTCTCTTCTGTGTAAGGAAATCTTCAGGAGCTGCTGTAGTGGCTGTTTTTCTGGTAACCTCACAGCTGCCAACAAAGTGTGTGTGGCTGGGATAAAGGCAGTGTGGCTAGGGCTACCTTACACTTTAGGTATCTTTACATAGTAACTGGGCAGTGTAATTTCCAGCTTGTGTAGACGTACATGCACTAGCTATGGGCAAGCTAGCACTTAAAAATAGTAGTTTGTCTGTGACTAGTCCAAGCCAAGGACCAGGTCGCTGCAGCCGCTCTGCTGCATTGACTCAAGAAGAGCTAGCATGTATATGTCTGCCCAAAATGGAAATCACACACCCCAGCTATGTAGATATATCCTTGGAGTCATTCGCAGTTAGTAAAAATTAGTGCAGCCTTTGCAAGCCTTCAGACTGTTCTAAGTTTCCCCAGGACCTGACTGGTACTAAGACAACCTCAGGATTAAGGGAGGAGCACTATGGTGTTTTACAGCTTCCTTTGTTTGGTATCCTGTCTGAGTTATACCAACGACTCCTCAGCTGCAGCTCAGCATCTGGGCTAAGGTATCTGCCCCTAAAGAATTTATAACCTAAATTAGGAAAAACTGAATGAAGGAAAAGTTACCCAATACAAGGTAATGTGATTACTTTGTGTCATGACACAAATGGTATTTTGGAGAGAGAGAGATTGTCACTTTATCATTTTAATTATTTGAAATGTTGAGTAGGGAACTGGGATATGGGACAAAGAAGGGGGTTTACTGGAGACTGGGAAAGCATGAGAAAATGGAAAGGGAATGAGTTATGGGCAAAAATTAATTAGACACATTGGAGGGAGGGAAAGGAGAGTGGAAAATTAAGGAACAAGGAAATGCAGGAGGAGCAGACTGGAAAAATGAGTCAGTGACTTAAGAAATGGGAGGATACTCTGGCAGAGGTGGCTCTGTCGGGGTCACTCTCCCTTGGTGTCATGAGATACTTCATTAAACGCTATTCATATTTCTAATTATGTGTCAGACTTGTCAATGCCTTTAATCACATTGAGGAAACACTTTATTCCACAAGTAGCCCCATTAATTTGAATGGCATGACTCAGTGAGTAAGGGACTACTCAACCTGTGGAAGTGTTGTACAGTCTACTTGGAGTGTAAGTTCTTTGGGACAGGGATTAACCTGCATTCCTTTGTCCCTAGTTTACATCTAATAATATGGTCAGTGGTGTACACCACCCAGAAATAAAGCTAATTTTTACCCTTTTAAACTCACAGAATTATGGATGGAATTTTCAAACATGCTCAAAGGAGTCAAACACTTAACTTTCTTTGAAAATCCCCTTTTGAAATCCCAGGATAGAACACTGAAATAGTAAGCACTAATTTCTTATAACCCATGAAGACACATCTGTTTTCCTGAAGCCAGCACTGAAATAATGCTGATGTTCTGACAGCAACCAAAATAAAACTATTTTGGCAACATGAGGTGCTATCCCCATAGATTTAAGAGCTGTGATTAAATAAAAGTCATCATAATCATTTCAACTGCATTGAAGCCACAGGAGAACAACTAAAATTCTTTCTCTGGGAAAAGAAAAATCAGTAGAGGAAGTTATTTCCTGGTTTCTCATATGACATTATAAAAAATGAAGAGAAAAAAACTATTTAAAAAAATCACTTGAGCATTCTTTCAAATTAAATTATTCAAATTCCCTTAATGAAAATCATAAAAATAAAATGCATTAATCTCTTGTAGTAGTATTCCACAAAGATTTCTTCTTGACTGATGAAATGTCATAAAGCACTGTCGCATTAATAATTTTTTGGATTTCCTTTTATGGGAACATGGCTCAGATCTAGTCAATTCTGTTGTCTCTGGGGATATAGCTATGGTATACAATAATTCAATAAGTCTCTGCCAATATGAGTCCTTACCAAGATAAATCAATTTAAGAAAAGTAATAATTATTTGGAAATGAGGTAACCCATGAAGGCTTGTTCATTTGTGCTCTATTTCACTTAGAGTACAGCAATGAATGGCTGCGGAGTTTTGGCACAGTTAATCTCAGCAGATACCTTTCCATTTCAAAGTATTATTTTCTGCATTAAAAAATTATTTTCTGTGTCCATTCTGATTTTGTTTGTCTCTGTTCTACAATTACCAGGTGTTCCCTTCTTCAGCAGTTTGCATTTTTCTAAATATACCAATTCAGATTACCATTGCTCATTAAATACACTCATATACCTACTTTGGAAGAATACAGAAAGGTAGGTATATTACAATATTATATATGTAATATTACAGATATATGTTACACAGGGGAAAACTTGGACAAATTGCTATGGAAGAGTACAAAAGAATAGCACAAACATTTAGGGCTAAAATCAGAAAGACTCAGGCCTAAAATGAGTTACGCCTACCAAGGGACATTAAAGGCAATAAGAAGAGATTCTTTACATATATTAGAAGCAAGAAAAAGAGGAAAGAAAGTGTAGTCCCTTTACTTAGCAGGGGAGGAGACCTAATAACTGATGACAACAGGAAGACTGAGTTGTTTAATGACTATTTTGCCTCAGTCTAAGAAAAAAGTTAATGGTGACCCTATTTTGAACACAATTAATATTAACAACAGAGGGAAAGGAACACAAGCCAAAGTAGGAAAAAAAATCTTAACTTATCTAAACATTCTGTAAGTCAGTATGCCCTGATGAAATTCGCCTTGGGGTACTTAAGGAACTAACTGAAGCAATCTTGGAGTTGTTAGCAACTATCTTCAAGACTCCATTGAGGATGGGTGAGGTCTCAGAAGACTGGAGAAAGGCAAATATAATACCTATTGCGATGCTGGCAGACCAGGTGCCAGCTCACGCCAAGGCTTCAGGCCACACTGAAGACTTACAAATGTATAGCTGGAAACCAGTCTTGCTTACCTATGTGTTAGCATTATCAAAATAGATATTAGATGTTAAGTTGATAAGAATGTGTTTAGACTTTATGAAAGGCTTGTAAGATGCCGCATGTATTGATCTTACATATAATCACCATAGCCCATGGCATAAAGTTATTCTGAGTGTTTTCATTGTAAACTTCTGTAATTGTGTATCTCACCAAGCAGGAAAAGCAGCATTGATTAAGGTAAAGTACTCATCCTGCACACAAGATGGCCCACTGAAGTAAATGACTTATTGTGTACCTTCAACGGGCATCTGGCAAAAGGTTAGGGACATCATTGCTGCCCATCCTGGCTAACAGCCATTTATGGACCTATCCTCCATGAGTTAACTCTCTCATTTCTTTTTTCCTAGTTAATACATCTTTAGTTAGTTTACTCCAGGATTGGCTTAAAGTGTTATCTTTGGTGTGAAGTCTGAGGTACAGATTGACTTGGAACGAGTGACTGGTTGCTTGGGCCTGGGAGCAACCTGAATCTTTTGTGATCTTTGGTGTAAATGACCATTTATCACTTAGTCCTGCTTGCCTGGGTGGCAAGATAGACTGGAATGTCCAAACTTGCCAGAAAGTTCCTTGCTGTGACGTGGGGGTTAAACAGCCCCCATTGGATAGGCAGTCTCCATTGCCTACGTGCTGTCTCTGAGAAATCTCTGGAATGGCTTTTTGGGAGAGTGGATTCCCTTTAATGGGCCATCAACACATGTTCTCTGTTGTAACTTTAAGGTTGGTTATGGGTGTTCCCAACCTCACAACATATTTCAGTAACACACATAGTAACACTGCATAACTTCACATACAATGATAGAACATACAATCCACAGTATATTAATGTTCAACAGATCAAGACTTTTAAAATAATACCTCACAAGGCATGCATTGTACAAAACAGGGTCCAGGATGCTACTTTGAGGTACAGAGTGCCACAGGAGGGGCCTGACAATACTCTTCAGATATGTTAAGGGCTGTTTATAAAGAGAATGGTGATCAATTGAAGGGCTGAATGGGCCCTCAAGAAGTCTTCAAGTCCAACCCTCTGCACTGAGGCAAGACCAAGTAAATCTAGACTATACCTGACAGGTGTTTGCCTGACCTGTTCTTTAAAACCTCCAAAGATGGTGATTGCACATCCTGTCTTGTAAACCTATTCCAGCTCTTAACTATGCTTATTTGGAAAAACTTTCTAAATCAGAACAACTGATCAGTCTTATTTATCTTGTTGATTTCCAACCAATCCTCCAGTTTGTCAAGGTCATTTTTAATTTTAATCCTGTCTCTCATTTACCTATAAATTGATCAGGATGCTGAATGAGGGGAATGCACAATTCTAAGGCCTGATTCAAGGAAGCACTCTAACAAATTCTTAATTTTTAAGAATATGCTTAAGAATAAGTTCACCAAAGCACTAAGAATTAAAATCTGTACCTATTCAGTAGGACTGGCTGCAAGGTAGGAATTATGTGAAAATTTTGAGGTCTTGAAATTTTTCACGGGAAAAAAATGAGAGAGATATGATATGAGAGACATCTTTATTCACATAAAATCACATTAGGAGTCGTCATCCTTCAGTCTCGAGAGACCATGTATATGCACCCTGAGAGGTAAAGAATTTACTCAGTTGGTTTTATGGCAGCTGCAGCTGTGGCTGAAGAGACTCACTCAAGAGAGACAATCTCTGCCATATCTGTCACATTTAAAGGTGATGTTTTAACACTTTGGTCTCTGCCTTCTGCGAGCTCTTTTCTCCTCTGCTAAGCTGGACTGCTTCACATTAAACCACATGAAAACCTTTTAAAATATTATTACATTACAATATATACACACAGAGATAGGAATAAAATAAAGCAAAACACATCTAAAGCAAATATTAAGCATGGTTCACTAAAGTATCATCACCACCGAGTTCACTCATGATATTGTTAACATACCAAGTCAACCAAAAATTGTACAGGTTACAAGTTAACTTAGAAAAATGTAATCATTCTGCAGCTGGGCCACAATCAGTGTACAAAACAGCCCTAGCATGTTACACTTCTGTAGTCCGTTCTGTTCTGGTGACACTTCAAAACAGCTAGTTTTGCCTGACGCAGCAAACAGTTAGCCAGGCAGGAAAATGACTGACTGCGAGCACTGTATCTCGTTCCAAGAACAAACAGGAGATTGGAGAAAACCAATCTAAAACTGCAGAAAAGGTGCTGCAAAAAAAGTCAAACAAGGGCAGTGTAGGAAAAGATAAAACACCTTGTCTGAAGCTGGACAGAAGGGGCAGTGCGCAGACCCCTTGGGGGTAATATGGTGCATGAAATGATTGGCTGCTATGATGCTATGCAGGACCCTCCATTGCAAGTCACTGGAGTGCTTAGAAAGCAGAGGTTTGTACAAAATCCTGATTGGAGATAGGGGAGATCCAGGTCTATGTCCTGCTCTGAATCAGGCAGAGCATACCTAGGGCCACGTCTACACTATGCGATAATATCAAATTAGCTAAAATCGGTTTAATAAAACTGATATTATAAATTCGATTTCACGCAGCCACAGTAGGCACAGTAATTTGGCGTTGTGCGTCCATGGTCCGAGGCTAGCGTCGATTTCTGAAGCGTTGCATTGTGAATAGCTATTCCGTAGCTATCCCATAGTTCCTGCAGTCTCCCCCACCCCTTGGAATTCTGGGTTGAATCATTGTCGCGGGTGGTTCTGGGTAAATGTCGTCAGTCATTCCTTCCTCTGGGAAAACAACAGCTGACAATTCTTTAGCACCATTTTTCCCTGGATTGCCCTGGCAGACGCCATAGCATGGCAACCATGGAGCCTATTCAGCTTTTTTTTTTCCGGCACCGTATGTGTACTGGATGCCGCGAACAGAGGCGATACTCCAGCACTACACAACAGCATTCATTTGCTTTTGCATGATAGCAGAGATGGTTACCAGTCGTTCTGTACCGTCTACTGCTGGAGCAAACTGGTAATGAGATGACAGTTATCTCTCCCCTCTGTACTGGTCCGCTGCTATCATGAGTGCCCCTGGCTGAGATCGGCCGGGGGCGCAAAAGCAAAATTGGAATGACTCCCCGAGTCAATCCTCCTTTATGGTTTCTAAAAATAGAGTCAGTCCTGCCTAGAATAAGGGGCAAGTGTACTAGAGGACCAGTGTTCAGAGCACAGCTGCTCCGTGTCAGTATTCACAGGGGTGCCCCTGCAACAACCCCACCCGTTGCTTCCCTCCTCCCCAACCTTCTGGCTACCGTGGCAGTGTCCCCTCCCCATTTGTATCATGAAGTTATAAAGAATGCAGGAATAAGAAACAGAGACTTGTTAGTGAGATAAAATGAGGGGGAGGCAGCCTCCCGGGGCTATGACAGTCCAGGCAGGACAATAACCGGTGCGGGGGAGAGGAGCCCAGGATGCTGCTGCTATGACAGTCCAGGCAGTACAGAATCTTTTCTTTACACAGGAAAGGGAGGGGGCTGATTGAAGCTCAGCCCCCAGTTGCTATGATGAAGACGGTTACTAGCCGTTCTGTCCTATCTACTGGGAGTGACCAGGAATCATTCCTGTTTTTACCAGGCGCCCCCATATTCAGTTAAAAGGCATTGGAGCACTCAGGGTTCATGAGGACAGTTACCAGTCCTACTGCACTGTCTGCCACAGGAGGGGAGAGGAGTGAATACTGCTCCTTCACTGCTGCAGCATTGCGTCTACCACCAGCATTCAGTACACATAGGGTGACATTGAAGAGTCAAAGAAATGATTTCTTTCCCTTTTCTTTCACGTGGTGGGGGGGGGAAAGAAACTGAGGAGCTATTCCCTGAACCACGCCAGACACTGTGTTTGAACCTACAGACATTGGGAGCTCAGCCAAGAATGCAAATACTTTTCAAGAGACTGCTGTGGACTGTGGGATAGCTGGAGTCCTCAGTACCCCCTCCCTCCATGAGCGTCCATTTGAGTCTCTGGCTTCCCGTTACGCTTGTCACGCAGCACTGTGTAGCCTGGAGATTTTTTTCGAACGCTTTGGCATTTCATGTTCTGTAACTGAGCTTTGATAGAACAGATTTGTCTCCCCATACAGCGATCAGATCCAGTATCTCCCATACGGTCCATGCTGGAGCTCTTTTGGATTTGGGACTGCATGGCCACCCGTGCTGATCAGAGCTCCACACTGGCCAAACAGGAAATGAAATTCAAAGTTCACGGGGCTTTTCCTGTTTACCTGCCCTCTGCATCCGAGTTCAGATTGCTGTCCAGAGCGGTCAGTGGTGCACTGTGGGATACCACCCAGAGGCCAATAACGTCGATTTTCTGTTCACACTAACCCTAATCCGTATGTTTATATCGATTTTAGTGCTACTCCTCTCATCTCGGAGGAGTACAGAAATCGATATAAAGTGCTCTTTATATCGATATAAAGAGCATTGTAGTGTGGACGGGTACAGTGTTAAATCGATTTAACGCTGTTTAAATCAATTTAAACGCGTAGTGTAGACCAGGCCTAGGTCTCACACATCCTAGGGAGTGCTCTAATCATCAGGCTATTGGCTATTCTCTTGTGCATCTTGGACCTGAGAAATACTCCTGATTAAATTTTCATTCTAAACTGATGCATCCCTGCTCTGCCTGATTCAGAGGGATCAAGGATGAAAACATTTGCTGTCTCTGTGTTGCCACAAAAATAATGAACTAAAGCAAATTTCAAAACCTTATTTTTTTTTCACAAAACGGAACTATTTTCCAGCCAGCCCTACTATTTAAGTCTAACTTTTCTACTTCTAAAACACACTCCTAAAGATCTTGGGGAAAATGTGGGGAGGGATTTTGTTGTATGCTAAAAGCTGAGTTTTATTAATTGAACTTTTTAAAAAAGCCTGTGCCAAATTTCTTTGTTGCAGGTAGCTAATAATAAGTAATACATATATTTATATTGGAGGCTACAACGCTAGCATTTCCATTATATCCTCTGTACAACAGGACCTTTTTGTGATTTCCATCTTTGATTTCTATGCCTCCTTCTTGTGATGTGCTCCTCCTTTTCTTTATTTCCCTTTTCCTCTCAAGCCCCATCGTCCCCTTGCCCTGCTCTCATATAGATCATCTTTCTTGCTGGATATAGATATTTGCTTTGAGAGACTATATTAGTAGCATAAAACTTAAACTTATATAAAATTTCCAATCCTCTAAGCGCTGTAGGAATATTACTTAATGAATCTTCACAATAGCCCTGTGAGGGGGGTCAGTAAGTGTTGTTACTGTATTATATCTCCTTTTCTCTTCTAAGAGGGCAATATGGAAATGGAAAGGCCAGCCAGCACTTCTCCTTCTCAACATGCTAACATTTGGTTAATTTACTTGATTTTTGGTTGCTAATCTGTCTAGAGTCTTCATTTGACTTCTTAAAAATCTTTAACTCTTCCACTACCAGTTAGTTTTTACTTGATATTCCAGTTATAGGGCTATCAGAGACACTATAGCAGAGCAACAGCTCTTCTATTGTTAACCTTAAGATCATCTTTCTGTTTAAAGCTCAACTCTTCTAAGTGATCTAAAATCCATTTGGCTAAATGGATTCCTTTGAAATGTGGTGCACCTTATGAGGTCACAAGGTTGTTAGTGATCCAATTTGGAGGCCATTTGACCAAGGAGATCCAAAGATACAGCCCCTGCAGGAAAAACAGCTTTTCTTAAAGTGGACAGATTCTAGAGACATTTTTTGGGCTCGCTAAGAGAGTTCAAACCAAAGCTCAGATCATTGCCCTAGTGTGTCCAGTGCTCAAGGGTTACCCCAGGGTAGGGTACCTACCAGCCCTTTGCTGGAATTCAAATTAAAATGTTATTTGGAAAAGGTTTTGCTTCTCCAGTTAGGCTCAACACAATCCTCATGCTTATTCTCACTGAGCATGAGCAGACAGAGGTAGCAGGGGTTAACTGCCCTCAGTGGTAGTGTCTGAGCCCCACTCTTGTGTTGCCAGGAATTGGAGGCCTTCTGCTCCTCTAGGGGGCTCTGAGCCCATCTCCCTGCCCACTCTGAGGAGAGCTGAGATATAGGGGCCATGTATCTCTGGATGTTTATCTTAACTCTGCAGTTCCTGGTTTGCAGAAGTTTGAGTTTTGCTGAACTCATTCTGGAAGGGTGTGAGTGATCACTGGGTAACCTTAACTCTTTGTTAACTACATTTTTTGCCATTTAATTTTTTTACAGGTAGAGATTTACTTTTTTCTATTGAATAGGCATAGGTATGTCCATTTTTTAAATAAACCACCTATCATTACCCATAACTTTTAGAAAAACACGTTACTTGGACAGAATTATTGCATTTGAGAAACAGCTCAATGTTTTTGTATCAAAGGCATCTTCACTTTTATCTCTGTGAAAAACATAGTTTCTTTTATTCTTTTCAACTTGTATGCCATCTTTTGTGCAGCTAAGATTTTCAAATTGGATTTGAAGTATCTCCTCAGAACTCTGCTATTAGTCATACAACAGAGCAGCCTCTGCTATTTTGTTTTCTTTTTAAAGAGAACAGTGCAATATCTTTTAGTGATGCCACATGATGGTACATGTATTGTGCCAAATACATCCATGGCAGAACTCTGTAGCCCTCAGTGTTTTTTGTTTTTTTTTTATCTGGCCAGGTCGGGCCTTGCACACTCTTCATCACACAATTTCACATAACTGAAGGCAACAGGGAAATACCTGCATTCCATTACGTATGTTCCATTGCCAGAGAGTTTTGCCACATTATTTCCTTGTAGGCAAAAAGAAGCAGGTAGCACACGTGCCGTTGACACTTTTTTAAAATTTGATAATGTGGTCACGAAAGCCTCAGGCACATAAAATATACTAATTAAAATACATCATTGCTCCATATTGGCCTAAAACAGTTACTCAATGTATCAATGTTATAATTTATTATTTATATTATGGTTGATACAATTCGGCACTACTAAGATCTGGATCTCTTTGTGCTAGGTGCTGTACAAATACATAGTAAGATGGCCCTTGCCCTGAAAGGCTTCTAATCAAAATCGATAAAGGATGGTAGGAGAAATGGAGGCACAGAGAGGAAAAGTGACTTGCCCAAAGTCAAACAACAAGTCAATATCCCTGTTGATTTTGATTGGACTAGTCATGGTATACAATAGCATTCAGCATGAGTAAAGGTATTACAATTTGTCCCTGTATTGTTATGATAAAAGCAATTTAGTGTCTGTGGTTCCAAATAAGATGGAACAGATTTCTAAAAGGCTGGAAGGGAAAGGGAGGTTACATTTTTTCTCTCCTAGCATCACTGTAAGGCAAAGTTAAGGTTGTCTAAATACCTTACCTGTGTGTTTTCAGGCCTTAATTTATTTGGGTTTCATGTAAGTTTAACTGTTACTCACAATTTCCTTGGTTTGTAATGTTTGTGTCAGGGATAATCATGACATTCTTTTTTTGGCCTAAAATACTGATATACACTCACAACTTTACTCCAACTAATATAGCTTTTTAGCAGGGAATGTCTATTAAAACTCAGATGTTTGAATGTTCCAAATAAGTGGATTCTTTGAGAGTTTCACAAACCACATTTTAAGTTTCTCTACTAAAATTGAGAGAAGGCTTGGAAAATTTCCCTGCCTGTACTGGATTTCATACCTTTCCTGACTTAGCCTTTCATTCAAGCATTTGGAAAGCACCAAGTGTCAGGGATTGTTTAAAAAAATTCCAACGGAAGGATATCAATGGGCAGTCCCTTCAAGATCTTCAGCCCCATTCCCACATTTGAAATTACACAAGCTGAACACAATGAGCAAGTGCTGAATAAAAGTTTTGCACAATCTGGACATTATATTTTCTAGGAACACTATTCCTCTTAAAGTGCATTTCACATGTTAGTTGGCCAAGTGTTTTATTTTGTGTTTTTGAGGGTGTTTTTGTCTCCTTGTTTATGGTTATGAGTAAGGAATTTTGATTAAATAGGAAAACAAAATTAATAGATTCCCCAGGCAGCACTGTTGGCACACAGGATTTATCGCAGGCCAGGAATGAAACAATTTTTATAGGAGTCCCTTGTTAAAATGTTGGCAACACATCACAGATTTTTGCTGAATTGTCAGCTTTTCCCAGAAAAGGATGAGTTCTGGCCAGTCAATATATTTCTTATCTACTTCTTTATAGAACTCATCAGCTGAAATTTAGCTTCACAGCTTGACTTTCATACATGATTCCACCCACTATTTAGAACTACAGACTATATCAATTTCACCTCTTCCCTATTCCATAGTGCCACAACTGCTAATTGATTATTTACAGGCTGGGCTCTTGATATATTTTTTCCATTATGTCAGATAGCTGCAAAATGTACATCTTCGATATGCTGGCTGTTTTTATTAAGGAACAAGGGAGAAAGGATGGTCCAATGGTTAGGGCCTTAGCCTGGGACTAGGGAGACCTAGATTTAATTCCTTGTTCTATCCCAGATTCCATGTGATCTAGGGCAAGTCATTTATTCTCTGTGCTTCAGTTCTAGTCTGTGAAATGAGAGTAATATCACTGCCCTACCTCACAGAGATGCTGTAAGGATAAATACACTAAAGATTGTGATGTGCTCAAATGGAATGGTCATGGAAGTAATATAAGTACCTTTGATAAATAGAATTCTGCAGTTCTCACTTGTGTGAAACTCCCAGTGGAGTAAATGAGACATAGGACTGCATGTATGTATCCACCATCCTGTGCAGTTCCATTCTCAGATATTTGCATTTTCATTCCACGATGCCTCTAACCAAAGCAACAAATGATGACTCCCCTTCCACATATTAATGAATACAAAAATGACCTGTACTTAAAAGGTGATCCTCCTTTTACTAATAATGGGATTTTTGTGCACTATGCCTTGGCTCAAATCCTGATATTCTTGCTCCATCCTCTCCTTGCAGAGGCAAAACTTCCTCTTATAAAACTTTAGTGGGGGTTTTCTATGACTGAGAGCTGCTGGGTTTGGCTCACTAAGTGAGGACAGTATGCAGTGGCCTCAGTTCAATAGCACTGAGGGAAGGAATTGATCAAATCACATGGGTAAGGACAATCAGCTGCATGAAACTTAACTGAATTATGCTCCATAGCATGAAAATCTTAGATATGCCTATGAAGTATTAAAGAAAGAGCTAATTAGAAAAAATATATTTTAATGTTGAGATTTTGCTGACTAAAAAGTCTATCAATCAAAAAAATAAAGGGCAACTTTTTTCTTATGTTTACTTCAACTATATTATTTTTTTCCTATTCATTCCTCACTTGCTTCTCTCTCTTTGCAAGTGGGACACTTCTGATATTCTCTTGTTCTCTTTCTATGGCTATGTCTATACTACCACTGATGTCAGCAAAACTTCTGTTGCTCAGGATTGTGAGTATTCCACCCCCCTGAGTGACATAAATTACGCCGGCATAAGCGCTAGTGTGCACAGTGCTATATTGGTGGGAGAGCTTCTCCACCAACATAACTACCGTTTTGGGGTGGATTAATTGTGTCGACAGGACAGCTCTTTCCCATCAGCATTGAGCAGCTATATGAAACATCTTAGAGATGCACGGCTGAATCAGCACTACTGTTCCATTGTAAACTCTCTAGTGTAGACATAGCCTATATAATCAAGTATTTTAGAGTGTTGTATAAAATATAATTGTGCAACTCCCCTTGGCTTGGTGCACTGAGCTTTTCTCCAGTTGACAGGCCAGCAATGGTGCCAAATTATTTCATGCTCCAGATTACAGAAGAGTTAGTTTTACAACGTAATCTGGTGAGTACCAGTGACACCTACAATTGGGGAAGTTGTTTTCCTTTTAAATGAGACTTGGACTGAATTATTATTATGATTAGACTTAAGACACTGGGGCAGATTCTCCACACAACCTGAAGTCTACTTAAGCATAGTGGAATGTCATCAGGAAGTTGATTGTGGCTTTCTGAGCCTGGCTCTCCTACCACAAAGGATAAGGGAGCAGCTCTCACTTACACCACAGGGGAACTTGCATCCTCAAGGACTTTATCAGAGTGGAGGATCAGACATAGAGGAGTTCTGCTCTGCCATGCCCACTCCCTTCCCTGCCACACTACTCCCCTGGAACACCCTTGATATCCACCCCTATACTGAGGATGAAGGGTAGCTGGAACAGGAGGCAGAAAGTTCCCCTTCTCAGGGGGAATTCTCCACTGCCCATCACCAGCAGCTTTACATCAACTTTGCACCACTTAAGTGGCCTTAGTGGACCAGAGAATGCACTAAGTTTCAGAGTAAAATATTTCCATTGTGAATGCTGAGGAGCAGTGAAGGAAAAATGCATCTTACACTCTCTTTTTTTATGAGTGGATCAAGATGTCGCAACAGATGCCAACTGTGTACAGTACCCACAGGGAGTAATGGAGATACAGAATCATTGGGCCAAGTCCTGAAGGCCTTACTCAGATTTAACATGGCAGAACTCCCAGTGGTGTCAATAAAGATTTTTTTCTGAGTTTGGTTCCAAAGAACTGAGCAATGGAAATCAAAGAGAAAGAGAATATTTCCCCCAGCACATCATGTAAAACCACTTAATGACAGCAAAAGAGGATCAGTTTGTGTACTAGGCTTGATAATCCAAAAGGTAAAGTTCATAACAGAAGGCAGATTCTAACTAGTGTTGAATAACCATTTTTTCTACCATGCTTGTCACTGTGGTATCTGAAAAATATGAATAAAATGAACAAAACCTTGAGGTTCAGAAATGTTTGGGTAGGTTTGATATTAAGTAGCTTTGCATGCTTCTGCATGTCTTGGCTGGTTTTGCCCAGAATCAGAAAGGGAAGAAACAAAAGGCTGTTTTATGGTACAAAGAATTTCTAGCCAAACTGGAAGTAAGGAAGGGCTGGACATGTCGTGCTCTGAGTTACAATAACAGGCTCTTGGCCTGTCCCAGGATCAAGGGAGCAGGAAGGTGGCTGAGATTTGACTTTTTCTCCCCATTGCTTGAGGCCTGCAATTGGCTGGACCCAAAGATAAACTACTTAATACAGTAAAATAATAAAAACAGTTTTAGATTGACATTCATATTTCTGTGTCCTCTCCCTGAGGCCAAATTTCCCATGGACGTGATTCACTTTACAACTGATGTCAGTGGAAACTTTGGGTGGGCAAGGACTGCAGAACTGGGTCTGTAATTATGGGAACAGTAAAAGGGTGGGACTTGTATGCAAAAGAAAATTGAACAAACTTTCAACCAACATTAATATTGCATCGACAATTGAAAGCAAAATAATTAAGACTGAATATACTTTTAAGCATTTACACATATTATAGAGACACTGAGCCAAAACTGAAGAAGGATGGAGACTTTTTTAATGTATTTATTTGTGTACAGTATTGAATTTATTTATCTAGTCTTCATTCTGCTGACCTTAACAATCATAAAATCTATTTCAGCATATAAATATTAAAAATTTTCTTTAAATATTAAATTCTCCTCTGATTTTTAAATCATTTAAAAATGCATTCTAAATGAATAAATAAATAGTTTCCATTTGGCTTGAAGGCCAGTTTAAAGTCAGAAGAAATCCATTAAAATTTAATATTGATGTTATATGTTTAATTTTAAATGCCTAAGATTCCTTATATGATTGTTAAACCAGTAGAGTAGTAAGAAGAGGGTGGAAACCCTGTAATTTAAAATATCCAACATTTATGTCAGTTACACAGTGTTAAAGATATGGATTTAAACACTCAAAAGTCAGGAAATAAAGGAGTAAGATTCCTGGACTATCACAATCAGTCACATTGCACTCTATGCGGATATTATATGATAGAGTTGAGGATGTGTAGCCCACTAATAGTCATTTATTTGAATTTAAAAGAAGCTTGGATAGATTCATGGATTTTTAAGGCCAGAAGGTACCATTATGATCATCTAGTCTGACCTCTTGCACACCATAGGCCACTAAACCCTACCCAGTTACCCCTGCATCAAGGCCAATGACCCATATTAGACCAAACATTTGTGTGCCACTAACAGGGAATAGGAGGGAGTAAAGGGCATCAGTGCTTGAGGCTCCAGCAATGGCAGGGGATTGATTTGGTGAGCTATACGCCTCCTGGTGTCCTATCACCATCTGTGGCCATCTCTGATGCTTCAGAGGAAGGAAGGGGGAGATCAGAATGCATCATGGGGAGGTGTTTCCTTCCTGACCCCCACAAATTACTGATTGAAGCATGAGATTTAAGACATAAAACATAGGATTGGAAATAACCTTCCTGGGTCATGAAGCTCAGCCCCTGGCATCTCAGGTAACCATGTCACATAATCTCCTTCATAAATGTATCAACTTCTCTCTTAAAACACATTAAATTTTTTGCCCCCACTGCACCTATTGGGAGTCTGTTTCAGAATCTCACTCCTTTGGTGGTTAGAAACATTCTTCTAACTTCTAGCCTAAATTTATTCATGGCCAACTTGTACCTATTTGTTCCTGTGCCAACATTTCCTTAACTTAAAAGGTTGTCAGATGGTATTGACTTCAATGGGTGGTGCATGGTCCCCACAGAGATCAGAGTTCTGATTCTGCTCTCCCTTACACTATTTCTACATCAGTGTAATTCATAGACTTAAGTGGCGTGTATTCCTGATTTACACTAGGGTAACGGAGAGGGGAATCAGACCCATTGTGTATATTAACTACCTTACACTAACATAGGCTAACTGACATTCAGAATCCTTTACAACTAACTAAAACCACTCTTCTGTCCAGGAAATCTAGAATGGTATTTACATGGCATGGAGCCCAAAGAAGGCCAAAGCAGAGTGGTAACTACTCTAACTTACACCTTCTTATGCCTTTTTTAAATCCACTTAAACAGCAGCAGAGAGAGTGTTACATAAATCTAAGGGGATCTGATGTGGGTAGTATCACTTACATACCCCTCTGAACTTATTGTTGTGATCTAAACAAACAAAGAGGAGTCCAGTGGCAGCTTAAAGACTAACAGATTTATTTGGGCATAAGTTTTCGTGGGTAAAAAACCCACTTCTTCAGATGCATGTAGTGAAAATTACAGATGCAGGCATAAATATACTGACACATGAAGAGAAGGGAATTATCTTACAAGTGGAGAACCAGACAAGGCCAATTCAATCAGAGTGGATGTGGTCCACTCCCAATAACTGATGAGGAGATGTCAATACCAAGAAGAGGGAAAATTGTTTTTGTAATGAGCCAGCCACTCCCAGTCCCTATTCAAGCCCAAATTAATGGTGTTAAGTTTGCAAATGAATTGTAGCTCTGCAGTTTCTCTTTGAAGTCTGCTTTTAAAGGTGGTGTGTTTTGGGGTTTTTTTTGTTGTTGTTGTTTGTTGAAGGATGGCTACTTTTAAATCTGTTGTGATATAAGGGAACCTAAATGAGGGATCATTCCTGACACCAGTCATAGGAGCACCCTGCCAGGGGAGATTGAGACTCAAAGAGTCACAATTAGTACTGTGCAAAACAGATTTTCCAGTTTGCTGGCAAGTCCTAAAAATCAGGAAAAAGCTGTTTTGGGTCAACCCAAAAAACAATTGTTCGTGAAAAAAATCCAGCAAATTTAAGAATTTTAAAAAGTTGTTTCAGGTCAAATGAACTGCTTCGTTTGAGCCAAAACAAAATATTGTGTTTCAATTTTGAGCATTTTAACAAAAAAATAAAATCAAAAGGAAATTTTGAAAAGTCATTTCAATTTGAAAAAAAAGTCAAGTGTTATGTTTCAAAAATGTCAAGCCAAAGCATTTTGATTTCTTCCAATTTTTGGTTGCTTTTTGGTTTTGTTTTTTCCCCAACAAACAATTTGGTGAAATCGACATGAATTTTGTTTCAATGTCGCTGAATCTCCATTTTTCAACCAAAAAAGGGTTGAAAAATTTTGCTCAGCTCTAGTCACAATATCCTTTCAAGTCTCAGTCTGCTCTGGGGGTGGAATAAAGAGTATGTCATTGCATCTGCTGCTGGTACATGGAGACATGGGGGCTCAGAGTAAAGTCATCCACCATTCTCCATTCCTTCTGCCCACTTGCACAGTGATGGGGATATAGAGGCATTGCAAGCCTGTTCCCGATCCCCCCACAATGAGAGCAGCGGCAGAGGTAACTGGAACAGTAATGGGCACCCTAAATCTCCTTACCTCCTTTATGCTGACACACAGACACCCTGTAAACTCCCATAGATTTACTTAGTTAGGGCCAGATCTATGGGACTGTGGTAGATGTCCTGATCAATGAGATGTACACATGGGGAGAGTCAGAGGAAAATGTAAATTATACCAGCATAGACCCTGCAGCCTATCATGGACTTACGTAGCTCACTCTGCATTTAGCCTTAGCAGGCAGGAGTCAGGGGTTATATATCTGTCGCCAGCTCATTTTGTGATCCAGGGACAGTTATTTATTCTTTGTGCTTCTGTTTTCCCTTTTTTAAACCAATATTGCCTACTGTCATGCAGCACTGTAAGATCCTCCAATATAAGATATTATACAAGTTCAAATTATTATACTATCAAAATAGCAATTTTTAAAAGAAAAAAGTGATACAGATTTAAGTAAGACAGTAAGTGGAAAGATCATACGTTATACTGAAGCTAACTGTAAAATATTAAAGTCTCTGGTTTTATCATCGTTAACTTTAACATATTTGATGGATTCCCTGATCAACCTGAGTTAAGGCTGACAAGTCTCTGGCAGAGCTTATTATGAAAAGATCAGTCCCCATGTAGAACCAAGGGGTTTGTTCTTGTCATAACAGAAGAAAATCCTGAGGTTTAATTAGAACAGCAGCATATTTCCAGTGAGACTCCATAAAATGAAAAAGCAGGCTGCACAAGCTGTCTGGCTAGAAGTCAATTATGTTTCTTTCCTAAAAACCTTTGCAGCAGTTATATTCCTTTTGGAATTAAAATGATATCTGATTTGGAATTGTGATATAGAAAGAATGTGTACACTGTAGGTTTGAGGCACTGTAACAGATACTGTGTCATATACCTCTTCTGACCACAAATGGTGGAATGTATGAAACATCTACTGGAGGATATTGACTTAGGGGTTCCCTCTTTGGAGCACTCTCTGCTCATGGTGCCAAACATAGCAATATGAGATGAGTGATGGCCTGTTGTGAATTGTGCTCTGCGTTTCACTACCAGGAGCTTGTGGGTTTAACAGCGATATAAACCGTTCAAATAATTTTTTCCAGGTGCCAGTAGTTGTTTCTTTTTTTTTTTTTTTATGTTTTTCAAGCAACTAAGAACATCTGACCCAACCAGCCTGTAAGTAAACTATAACCCTGAGAATTTTCTATCTAGTTATTTTTAAGACTTCTATATACTAGGTATGTAAGGCAAAAAAATTATTTCAGTATTTCAAGACAGACAGACCTTGTTATTTTTTGTCTATATTATTGTCCTCAAATATATTGTTGCCCCTTTTAGTCCAAGTGATTAGCCGCCATTTGGGGCTTTGTGGATTTTTTCTGTTAGGAAAAGAAATTGATGATAGGAATTTGACTCTGAAAATGGCTAAATGTAAATGTTTTCATCTAGGAACAAAGAATGTAGGCCATACTTACAGGATGAGAGGCTCTATCCTGGGAAAGTATTAACTCTAAAAAAAGATATGTAGATTGTGGAGAATAATCAGCTGGACATGAGCTCTCAGTGCGATGATGTGGGCAAAAAGGCTAACGCAATCCTTGGATTAAAAAGGAGAATCTTGAGTAGGAGTAGCGAGGTTATTTTACCTTTGTATTTGACACTGGAGCCACCACTGCTGGAATACTGTGTCCAGTTCTTGTGCTCACAGCTCAGAAAGGATGTTGATAAACTGGAAAGGGTTCTGAGAAGAGCCATGAGAAGGATTAAAGGAGAAGGACACCACACCAAGCGACTGAAGAGCTGATCAACGAGGAGAGCTTGGCTGAAGAGCAACCAGCCAGCCTGTGGTGAGAAGCATCTAAGTTCGTAAGGGCATTGAAAGTGTTAAGATCAGCTTAGAATACGTTTTGCTTTTATTTCATTTGACCAAATCTGACTTGTTATGTTTTGACTTATAATCACTTAAAATCCATCTTTTTACTTAATAAATCTGTTTGTTTGTTCTACTTGAAGCAGTGTGTTTGGTTTGAAGTGTATCAGAGACTCTCCTTTGGATAATAAGCCTGGTATATAACAATTTCTCTGTTAAACTGATGAACTCTTATAAGCTTGCAGCATCCAGTGGGCATAACTGGACACTGCAAGATGGAGGTTCCTAGGGTTGTGTCTGGGACTGGGGATATTGGCTAGTGTCATTCACTTGCAAGTACCTGGGAGCAGCTTCCATGCCAGATGCTGTGCCCAGGTTTGGGGGTTCTCACAGCAGAGCAGGGTAAGGCTGGCTCCCAGATTCAAGGATTGAAGTGACCTAGCAGATCACTGATCCAGATAACACCAGAGGGAAACCTCACACCCGTCCGCTCGCCTAGCTCAGCTTCTCATATGCTTTATATATGGCCTTATCCCTTGGATGGTGTTTTCTATTGTTTCATCCATCTTACTACATAAAAGAACTTAATTACTGCTTACATTTATCTTGAGCAAAGGGTAGTTAGCATGCCCTTCCGCTTCAGTGAAGTCTGTGATTGCCTGTAGAGCAAAGACATGCATGCTGGCAGTCACCAACACCATCCAGCATAACAATATCATTAACAATCAGTTTGGCTGCCTTTGCTCTAACTCTAAGATTTACAAGAATTGTGCTAAATGTTCAGAATGAAATACAAGGGATGTAACTAGAGCTGGGCAAAAAATTTGGATGAATTTTTTTTCACTGAAAAATGCACGTTGAGGGCAACCAAAACGTTTCACAAATTTGTCAAATTGTTTCAGTTAGGAAAAAAAATCCACAGATTCTAAATATTTTGTAACTCTGCTATTCAAAGCGACTTTTTGTTTTGAATTGTATGTCTGTTTTAGTTTAAAAAAATTAAAGGATTATACCTCAAAAATGAAACAAAACTATTTTGTTTGACCCAAAAGGATTTTTTTAAACTTTTTTGGTTCACCAAATATATATATTTCGGTTCAACCCGAAACAAATTTTCTTTTTATTTTTCAGTTTAGCCACTGACGTGAAAAATTGGTTTCACATAGATCTAATATAACTCGGTTGGATGGTCCATTTCACCGTCACTCCTTTCTGCAGCAGGCAAATAACCCATAGTACATTGCACTGCATGTTTTGCAGAGAAACCTGATACTAGGCTCTCCTAGCACTTAATCTCACTGAATGAAGCAGAAAAGTTATCAAGAAAAAAGAGCACAGGGCTGGGGGACTAAATATATAAAGCTTAGCAGTCAGCTGACTTAGGGATGAGTCAGTCTACAAATATTTGAAGGGAAAGGAAACATATAATGTGATACAAGGGAGTAGAAGACTAAGAAAGAAAATTTTAGGAAAATCTTCCTCACAGTGAGATGTTTGAATCTGTGTTTCCTTATAGAAGCAGAAGCCCCATCTCTTGGGACACTTAAAACTAGACTGGACAAAGCACAGAAAAGTGTACTGTGGAGAAGAATCCTGCAGTGCTGAGGAGATGGAGTGGATGATTAGACAGGTCTTTCCACCTCTAGCTTCTATGATTTTCTATGCCTATCACAGCTGAGCAGTTATATGATATATTTCTAAATTAAGGTGATTTAAAAAATCTCACACACATACAGAACAGAGGAGGAAGCAGCGAGACTGGACAAATCCTCTCGCCACTTGTGCTGCAGCAACATCAGTCTTTTAGTGAGTCAAGTAAAAGAGAAAAAACATAGTGACAAATTGAACAGCTAAATAACCTGCGAAGACAAAAGGCAGCGACTGAAATGCTCCAAAACAGCAGTCATAGCTGCTGAACAAGGAAGAATTGAGACTGGGAGCTTGCACGAAGGCAAAAGTGTGCTACCTACAATTCCTTTTCAGGACCAGGTACACACCACTGACCCCACCTTCATTGCTGGTGTAAGAGACCCTCACTGCACTCTCATATCCTACCACAATAGTTTGATTCATTTGTATGTGTAGCCTGCTACGGAAGTCTCACAGTCAAAAGACTTAGGGTGCATTTACACTGCAAAAAAACCCTCTTACGGCAGCGAATCTCAGACCCTGGGTCAACTGACTCAAGCTTGTGGGGCTAATACTACAGAGCTAAAAATAGCAATGTAAAAATTCAGACTTGGGCTCTGCCCCCTTACCAGGGTTAACAGCCTAGGCTCCAGCCTGAGCTACATGGGATGGAAATCTCTGCTTCCTCTGTAGGATTCACCCTTGGATAAGCCCTTCCTCACTGTAGTTATACCCTGATACCCCAGACAATCCAGACCTGGCATATAAACAATTCTACACTTTCAGTCATTTGTACGGTTTCCCATAGTAAAAAAAAAAAAATGGTTGCATAAACTGAGGTGTGCACAGGTATCACTGGCACTCATAACAAATTATTAATCATATACCAGTCAGTGATGTAGATCAGAGAGAGCAGATGCTGTGAGTTAGTGTGTCTCCCTCTAAAGTAATTTACCTGAAAATTCATACTAGAGTGAACCGTCTGGGGATATTGTTGGACTCGCCTGTTGTTTTTAGATGACATACAGCATTAGTAAGCAAGATGGCCTTTTTCACCTAAATCCGACCAGGAGATTTTGACTCTTTCTTTGGTATGTGGATTTTTTTTACCAATTTCAGTTCCACCATGAGATTGGTCTAATGCAATGTGCCCTATATGTGGATGTAAGCTCAGGGTTAATGGGACTTGAGTCAGCTAACCAGTGTTATGGAACCCTTGGCTTGAGTGTCTACATTGTATTTTTGCCCTACGTTAAGACTTTGAACCAAGGGCTCTGTCGTCCACTTCAGTGCACAGGCCCAAGTCAAAGTAACCATATCCCATAATCTCTAGCTCCCCCGAAATGTGGCCACTCTAGCTCTAGGACCATGGTGCACTGTGGGAAGAATTTGCTGTCTACGCTGCATGTTATAGGAAGTTTGAAGCAGTTCACTTTGCTAAAGGTTTGATTGGTACACTTGCCATTGCAAACCAAAGAGGATCTCTGATATCTATCCTGTAGATTGGTGATCAGAAGATAACAGGTTAACACTGACCTGAGTTGCTGCATTTGCAAAGTGGGGTATGTTGTCCCATGGAAGTGTGAGATACTTCTGACCGACTGCAAAGAATTAGGGCTCAGATCCTGCATCCTAGCTTAACCTGAGCTCAGACTGTCCCGCCCCCAAGTATCCTGGAACCTTCAGTCCAAGCCCTGGGTTAAGGCAATTGGAGTATAGTCACAAGGGATGGGTGTAAACTTGAACCCGGGCTCAAGCGCTGGATTATGTTGCAGTGAAGACATACTGTACAGGGCTACATCTTAGACTCATAGACTCATAGACTCATAGGTCAGAAGGGACCAATATGATCATCTAGTCTGACCTCCTGCACAAGGCAGGCCACAAAACCCTACCCATACACATTTATAACAACCTCGAACCCATGACTGAGTTATTGAAATCCTCAAAATTGAGATTTGAAGACCTCAAGCTGCAGGGAATCCACCAGCAAGCGACCCATGCCCCACGCTGCAGAGGAAGGCGAAAAACCTCCAGGGCCTCTGCCAATCCGCCCTGGAGGAAAATTCTTTCCCGACCCCAAATATGGTGATCAGCTAAACCCTTAAATCCACTCAGAGACCAAAGCTTGTTAGAATGTAAAAGGCCCACTTTTCACCTGGAGTTTCTCAATATTAGCATATGACACCAATGCTCTGTGATCTGCAATGGCCACCAATTGGTTTTCAGGTGCTTGTTATGAATTATAAATCTCTAAAGGTCTTGAGACCTGCCAATTAGCGAGATTGTCTCTCTCCCTTTGGAATGCTGCCGCAGCTGTGATTGGTGGAGGCACTTGAGCAGTAGTCCTCTTTGTTTAAAAGCCAGGGTATTCCTTGTAAGGAGTTCCCACCTCTGGAATTCACTCCCCAAGTGGGTCCTAAAAAGCTCATTTTTTTTTTACCTTTGGGACAAGCAGCGAGGCTCATCTCTTTGCCCAGCTTCTGAGAAGCAAGGGAACAGTGTTTGTGCACTGAGTATTTATTGGTGGGATGATTTTTGTTTGTTTGTTTGTTTGTTTCTGGTTGGTTATTTTCTGATGTCTTGGAGCCCCATTGGTATAGCTTTTTTGGGGGGGGGGTTGAATATGTATGAGAGTGACTATTTTAACATGTCTAAGGCATCTAGACATTTTGATGGGTTGTTGTTTTTTTAAATGTATAATCAATAAATGCCTGCCAGACATGTAACTACATAAGTATGTTGCCATTGAAAAATATAAACTATTCCTATAATGCAATGTATAATGAAATAACCAGGCTTTTCTTGGGCAATCTCCATGGGACAGATGAAGGAAGATGGTGTGTTCCCAGCCAATGGAAGGTCTCCCATTTCCTCTTATAGCTGCCCTCGAGATGGCTGACCCCTACCTTCTACCCTTTTATATAGGATAACACCATCTGGACCACAGAGCCTAGTTTACCTCTTGTTTTCAACAGTTTTACATCAGTGTAACTCCTTGAGTTCATTGAAGTTACTTCTTATTTACGCATATGTAGGTGACAAGGGAATCAGGTCCATCAAGGCTAAACCAGACAGGTGTCTATAGGAAGAATGAGTGTCTTGACAATCTCAAAAATATATACTTGACTATGTTTATTTTTAAAAATACCATGGGATAAGGGATTTAATTAATGCTAATGCTTCCAAAAATATACAGCTCCAACAAACCCTATGCAAGAACTGTGGCAGTTTTTTAACAGTTGAGCTGCTCTATACTTAAGAAAGTACAAATTATCTTCTGCCCAGTGCTATGCTGACAAAGTCTCCTAGGGACTAATTCATTCCTCAGCGAACCTACAGCAGGAAAGAACTTGGCATCTTATCTCTTAGGTACAGATGATCAAAAAGGTCCACTTCCCAGCATATAGTTTAGCATCTCTGATTACAATGTAACATGCCAAGAGGCTGTATGTCTGACAACCAGAGTCCCAGGTGTACGACTCTTTTTCTAGAACTAAAATCCATTCAGAAATCTTACAGATCATTCAAGAGTAAAAAAGAGACATCTAGCATGACATGGTGGTGCAGCTGCACCGTAGTTTAGGTTGTGTTACACAAATCACTTTAAAAGGAATTTTAAACCTTTATTTTGTAAAAATTTGACCTCAGCAGTGTTAATGTAAGGAACTCACGGTTGCCTGGCAACCCAATGAGTGTGGCTGGGCCCAATAAGTTCTCACTAAGTGACTGTGCTTTCTGATTGGTCAGAAGAGCCAACAGATCATCATTTAAGCCTTGTAGCAACAGTAGCACAATGGTGCTCCAATGTGTTTCACACCCACAGCTGCACCAGACCTGCTTCCTGTACTGGTGTGAAAGTAACTTACATTTCTTACCGGTATGGTCGTATCACAAGCAACCCACCTCCCCTACACACTTAACTTCATGGATCCCTTTGCATGACTTTGATATAGAAATTAAAGCTACTACTATCAATACTGTCTCTAACAAAACTTTCATATTGGAATAAAAGCCTGAAAAGTGAAAACTCATTCTGTTACATTTCTCCCCTACCTCCTCTTCTGTTCAGGCTGCGGAAGGGGGCTAGGCTCGGCACTTCACCTCTACCTCACATTCAGCAGCGGCTCCTCTCCAGCTTGCAGCGGGGAGGAGGGGGACTGGCTGACGGAGAAGCTCAGTGGGTGCCTGCATAACAGCTTAAATTCAACTCTGTCCGCGGTTCAACCACATGATTAGGGGCCATTTTTGGCATTCTTGTTAATTTCAAAGTTGTTGGTGCGAGCAAAGGGCAGATTTTTTCTGCCCTGGATCCAATACAGAAATACAATCAAAATTGGGGACCATTTCTGAGTTCAAGTGTCTCCCTCCCCATCAGAGAATGGATGTGATATCCAAACTGCTTGCAGATCCTCACTGAAATGTTTCTTAAAAAAAATGGAGAATGTGGTGGGAAGATGTGTCATGATGACCAGGGCTTATTTTTGGTAAAGGAATTTTGGTAAAGCAAGGAAAGAATCACAGAGAACGCAATTAGCCTGATAGACAAAACCACAAAGAGATCAGAGGGGAAACCTGGATATTTAGGGAAATTATTGTGCCACCTTTGAAAGAAAATATAGTTTCCATTCCACCCTATTTATATACTGAATTAAACACCTGAAATATTATTAGGACATACAGGCACAATCTCAGGTCTCTTTTTATTTTGTTTCAGTGTCCTGCAGAGGCTGAAATAGACAAAATTTTCTCTAAGTATCTTGTATATTTCATGAAGACTATTCTACTTGTCCTTCTTTCACTTCAGGTGACCAGACAACAAATGTCAAAAATTGGGACAGGGAGTGGGAGGTATTAGGAACTCATATAAGAAAAATACCCTCAAAAAAGGACTTTCTCTATAAAATTGGGACATCTGGTCACCCTACATTCACTTCTCCTTCACAGTTAATTTAAGGAATAATGTAACTATATTGAAAATGATGCCTTTATGGTCTTGGAGTAATGGTTAGTCACCCCTCCCTGGCTAGCCAAGTATGTAATGTATTGTTTAGTTGCCTATCTTTGTCCCATCTCAGAACAGTCCACAGAAAACCATCAAAGACCATTGCAACCAATCAAAACCACCTGGAGTTAAAAAGGAACATAACAGACAGGAGATTGCCCTGACTGTGAATAAAGACAAAAGACTGATTCACTATATGGCAGTGCAGAGAAGGACCCTCTGGATCCATTCACAGAAGATACATCTTATTGAGGGGGGGCATTTTTCATGAAAGATTGGATCCTGTTTCCTGTGAAGCCAGACAGCTCTGCATCAGACTCAACTTTGAGTAGGAGGTGGGGGATGGGGATGGCTAATTTATTAGACAGTAAAGGTAACTTAAGTGTAGGCCCTAGTTCATGTTGTGTTTAGGGCTGTCACGCAATTAAAAAAATTAATTGTGATTAACTGCATGATACCATTTATTTAAATATTTTGGATGTTTTCTACATTTTCAAATATATAGATTTCAATTACAACCCAGAATACAAAGCATACAGTGCTCAGTTTATATGTATTTTTGTTTACAAATATTCACACTGTAAAAAACAAAATAAATTGTATTTTTCAATTCCCCTATTGCAGGTACTATAGTTCAATCTCTTTATCATGAAAATTGAATTTACAAATGTAGAACTATGTAAAAAAACTGCATTAAAAATAAAACAATGTCAAACTTTAGCGCCTACAAGTCCACTCAGTCCTACTTCTTCTTCAGCCAATTGCTCAGACAAACAAGTTTGTTTACATTTGTAGGAGATAATGCTGCCAACTTCTTGTTTACAATGTCACCTGAAAGTCAGAACAGGCATTTGCATGGCACTGTTGTAGCCAGCGTCATAAGATATTTACATGCCAAATGCCCTAAAGATTCATATGTCTCTTCATGCTTCAACCACCATTCCAGAGGACATCCTTCCATGCTGATGACAGGTTCTGATTGATAATGATCCAAAGCAGACTGATGCATGTTCATTTTCATCATCTGAGTCCGATCCAGCAGAAGGTTGATTTTCTTTTTTGGTGGTTCGGGTTCTGTAGCTTCCACATCAGAGTGTTGCCCTTTTAAGACTTCTGAAAGCATGTTCCACAGCTCTTCCCTCTCCGATTTTGTAAGGCACTTCATATTCTAAAACCTTGGGTCGAGTGATGTAGTTATCTTTAGAAATCTCGCATTGGTACCTTCTTTGTCAAATCTGCAGTGAAAGTGTTCTTAAAACAAACAACATGTGCTGGGTCATCCTCTGAGACTACTATAACATAACATATATGGCAGAATGTTGGTAAAACAGAGCAGGAGACATACAATTCTCCCCCAAAGAATTTGGTTAATTTAATTAATGCATTATTTTTGATGAGCATCATCAGCATGAAAGCATGTCCTCTGGAATGATGACTGAGGAATAGGAATGTTTAGCATAGGGTCAACAACAGGGTTGGCTCTAGGCATTTTGCCGCCCCAAGCACAGCAGGCAGGCTGCCTTCAGCGGCTTGCCTGTGGAGGGTCCTCTCATCCCACGACTTCTCAGAGGTCCAGCAGACCTGTGGGAGGTCCACAAAGCCGCAGGACCAGTGGACCCTCCGCAGGCAAGCCGCCGAAGACAACCTGCCTGCCGCTCCTGTGGTAACCGGCAGAGTACCCCCCCCCGGGCTTGCCGCCCCAAGCATGCGCTTGGCGTGCTGGGGCCTGGAGCCGCCCCTGGTCAGCAACCTTCAGCAGGTGGCTCATCACGGTAATCCGCTGGCGAGCTGTGAGACATTTTGTTTACATTGACCGTCCACAGGCACAGCCCCCTGCAGCTCCCAATGACCAGGAACAGTGAACTGTGGCCACTAGGAGCTGCAGGGGGCCGTTCCTGTGGACTGTCAACATAAATAACATGTCTCACAGCCCATAGTGGATTACCATGATGGGCCATGTGCTGAAGGCTGCCGACCGAAGTTTAGCATATCTGGCATGTAAATACCTTGTAATGCCAGCTACAAAAGTGCCATGGGAATGCCTGTTCTCACTTTCAGGTAACATTGTAAATAATAAGCATTTATATCCTGTAAATGTAAACAAACGTGTTTGTCTTCACGATTGGCTGAACAAAAAGCAGGACTGAATGGACTTGTAGGCTCTAAAGTTTTACATTGTTTTGTTTTTGAGTGCAGTTATGTAACAAAAACTATATACATTTGTAAGTTGCACTTTCACGATAAAGAGATTACACTACAGTACTTGTATAAGGTGAACTGAAAAATACTATTTCTTTTATTTATCATTTTTAGAGTGCATATATTACTAATAAAAAATAATAATATAAAGTGAGCACTGTTAAACACAGTCCATTCTTGATCTCTCCTCACAGTGGGGGCTGCAGTAGCTAGGAATGCTGGGAAAGGCAGAGGTATAATGGCAAGCTTCTTGCTCAGGCTGGAGAGGTCAGAGAGGAGACAAGACTTGAGTAGGGTACTCCATGCTGAGAGTTAGGCAAGCAGCCCAGTATGCACTGTGGATAAAGCCCTGTCAAAAGCCCTAAAGAAAGGGAATAGAAGGGGGAACCCTGATGACGTGTAAGCAATTTTTGGCTAAAGAACTTTGGTGAGTTCTGTATTGAGGAGTGAAGAGTATGAGTCTGATGGAAGAGGTAAGCTGCTCAGTCACATGGCCCCATTCATCAGTTGTGTGAACAGCTCTCACTGAAGACAATGGGAGCTCAGCATGTGGAGCTGTAGATTTGGAGCTGATCTATTCTCAGGTTGAGGGACTGGTACCGTAATAGCTCTCAGGTGAGACCTTTAAAAGCAGAGATCCTGTCTCCTCTCTGTGGACACTAAAGTTCCTATATCAATTTTGGAAAGAGGTAGGTATTTGCCTCTGTATCCTTGGCCATTTCCCCTCCTCATGTTATTGTGGGGTGGGCTTTATGGTTGGTGACTGTCATCAGCTGCATGTCAGTTTCAATTGTATTGAATCAGATGAGCCCCTATTGTTCTGATCCTTGTCACTACCCACGAGTGACAATGAGGGAGGAGAAAAGGGATAGGGAACAAAGTAGAACAGAGACACCCTACAAAGCCAGTGACACCAGGCAGCAAATGATCTTAAAAAGCCCAGTCCAGAAAGGGGAGGCCTCTTGGAACTCAGACAACAGAACATATTTCATTTAAGGACCCTGCAACAAAGAACACTTTGCTCGGCACCCACCTATAATGTTCACAGCATATACAAAGAAAGAAGTTAGCTAAAAACTTAACATACTCTTCCTGGAAGGTTTCATGTAACACACAAGAGCACAAAAACAGAAAGAGACCAAGTGGGCTGCTCCCTAAAACAGAAAGGCACAACTCAGCCCACCTTTTACCAGGTAAGCTCTTTCCAGAGTGACTGCTGATACTCAGATTGCACAGTTCCCTACAGAGCCCCTCCACTACAAGCACAACCAGGAAACACCCCCCACTCTTAAAGTGTTAATTTGCAATTCCAGCACAGTCCTCAGTTGTCCACACCATCATTGTCATTCTTCGTTTGTTCTAAGAAAGTGCCTGGAGCTTCGAGACTAGGCAATGTACAAAGATGGTTTCTGTTCCAAGTATAAGACTTGTCAAGTGGATACAACAAACGGAAAGAAATAAGAAATAGTGGCAGTCACAGCCTACCAGCTGCCTACCCACTGTGGAGTGTTTTGCAGAGTCACTTGCACAGGTACATTTTAAGGGTTGATTTCAAAGAGGACAGTGTGGTGGCTCTGCAGATTTCTATGGGTAAATCCATTGACATATAAGGGAAGGTGCGGGAGAGACTGTAAAAGTTCTTGTTGGAAACTGGATAAATTGGTAATCCAGGCTAGCATTATTGTTAGAACAAAAGTAGGAGCTGCGCGTTCAACGACAGTCTAAGAGAAATAGGAAGTGCAGCAATAGGATATGAAAGGCCTTAAAGTGAAGACAATTATCTTGTGTTTGACAATGGGGAGTCAGTGGAAGGATGCAAACAGAGTGACTGACCTAGCCAAAGTGCCACACCAGAAAAAATTATCTGTGCAGCAGCATTTTGAATTGACATAAATGGGACAAGATGGTATTTGACAAAGCAAAGGAGGTTGTCACAGTCAAGACTGGGCTGAATAAGAGAGGTAGCTGTGAGGATGGAAAGGCAAGGTTTGATTTTGAGAGGCGCTGGGCAGGAAGAAGCGGCCAGATTTAGACACTGCCTGGATGTGGCCCTAAAGAGAGCAAACGCTGAGGCCATGCCTAGAAGTGGTGGCCTAGAAAGCCTAGTGCTTGATGCATATAGGCCCTGGTCCATCTATGTATTACACAATATGCTTAGTTTTAAGTATGTTACAAGTCCTACTGAAGTCAGTGAATCAAAATATAAGTAAGAGATTCAACATTTTCTTAACAAACAAGGAAAAGACATCAGTGATACCATTCTCTTTATCTGTTTTGTTAAAGATGAGAACTATTTCACACAACTCTAATTTTGCAGTGGATAATGTTGTGGCAAGAGCACAGGACTGGGTATCAGTGTGGCTGTGTTCTATATCCACATGCTTTCTGTGTAACTTTAAATCAAGTCACTTCCTGTGTCTAGGCCTCTATTTCTCTGTCTGTAAAATGGGGAGATAATACCTATCACACAGATACGTAATCTGGCTTGATTAATTTATATTTGTAAAGTGCCCTGAAATATCAAAGTATATATAGTTTTTAGGTACATATAGCATTTTTTCACTTTGAAGTCTTGTATGGGTATCTTCTATGCAATCTACTTGGCATTTGAAGAAAGAGCAGAACTTAGATGTCAATAAAAGCATTATATTTCAGAATTTAGCATCTATACTGTGGCAGTCAAAGATATGTTCAGTAGATATCTGAATATTATCTAAGAAGGGTTCAGAATCAGTAGGAAAAGATTGCTGGTGGTAAACAGGAGCTAAGGTTATAACTGTAACTGTGATTTGTCAGTTTTCATGTAATGAATACTTAAGGATCTATTCTGCCAGCATTACTCATATTGTGTACACTATGAGAAGTCTCATTGAAACCAATGGAATTCCTCACAAAACATGGAACTATCAATAGGATTATGGGTGGAAGAATCAGGTTCTTAATAAACAGAACTATACATTATAATATAATCTAGCAGTGTGCCTGTAGCTGAACACTCAGTATTTAACTGTAAAGCAGATGGAAACTATAATCTGTGAAGCAGTAAAACATACAGGTGTCACATTACAGGCTGTATTCCATCTCAGAACCAGTAAAATTAAACTTATCTCATCATAATGTGGCATGAGTCCCCTTTCATCATAAACTTAGCTCTTTGGCACCAGGAATCAAGATTTCCTAATACGAGTGCTAATACATTATGGGCAGAACTATCACATCCTGCTGCACCCAGGCTGCTAATGCAAGTAAAAGCTGTTACAGGAGTATTAGACACATTCTATATATGAGTAGGCAGCATTCAAACCACTAGTTTATATTGGCTTTAGGCCTGGGTGTAGTATGTAGACAGCATGCATCTGTAGACAGGTCTGGTGTCCTACAGGCAAAGATTAAGTTTCCATGCTGATTCACTTATTATTAACCACAAGGTATAAAAGAGGCACTTGCTCGGAAACATAGTTTTGCACTTGCGTGACTCCATTCTTTTTCTCTTTGAGGATGCAGAGGACAGGGCAATAGCTTGTCTGCCCTGAGGGATCCCTTGTGTAGAGTACCACAGGGTTCTATCCTGTCACTACTCCTGCTCGACATGTATGCAATGCCATCAGTGTGCCTGCCACACACACTGCTCTATATCATTATTTTCTCAGATCCAGAGGATGAGGTAGATTTGCTTTCCTAAAGTCTAGCTGAGGTTTGTATAAGATCTAGGTATCTGAAGCTCATCACAGACCGGAGAGGAAAAAAATATTGGTACGCTGAAGGAAATTGTGAAGGAGAAATCCATTGACCCATTGGTATTTTGCCTTGACTGGTACAGTCTTCGTTATTCACGTTCAATCTGGGGTTGCTGTGTCTAACTGAGCTTTTGGCTGCTTCTAGATGTTGAAATAGTTAGCAGGTTACCAGGTGTGCTTTTGCTACCAGTCTGTAGTAGGCAAGAAATATACCCTTTTCTCTCAGATGTGGCCTTTATCACTTATTGATGCCTTTTGTCCACTCATATTGGATTAATGTAATGGGCTCGGACACTTCAGCTACTGCAAAATGGGCCCTACTTAGTAGTACACATTACATTTGTGCTATACAGACTTCACTAGCCTCAAATTTATTTCTGGCTGCCATTCAACTTTCTTTGATCTATAAACCCATTCCTGGTTTGGCTCCCATGTATTTTAGGGCTTGTCTACACAAGATTAAGCAGCAAAGTTAATGTAAATTAACTAAATGTGTGAATTTAAGTGGATACGTTAAACTGCAGTAAACTCTTGTGTGAACAGCTTTCAAAATTAAAGTGGCCTTAATTTGGTTTAGTTTATTTCACTTCCAAAGAGAATTAAGCTAAACTGAATCAAGGCCATTTTATTCTAAATAACAGCATCTGCACTGTTTAACTAACCGACTTCAAATTAACACCTTTAGTTAATTTGGATTAATTTTCCTAGATGTCCCTATGTAGACAAGCTTTCTGAGTATCTGAGACAAGCAAGGGATTAGTTATGACAGTACCACCAGCTATAGCCACGATTTGAATGGTATATAAGCCTAGATACTCAGTAGCTTATTATTTATTTCTACTGAATGATCACCCTATAGGTGAGCATTCTCAGCCTCCGGAAATCTTTCTTTCCATCCCCAATACTGTGGACTGACAAAGGGCATGTTACAAAGCCCATCTGTTTACCTATGTTTTTTTCTGGGATGGTGTGATGGGGCAGAGCAGCCCTGCACAGGTACCGCAGGAGTTAACCCTTCCTTCCTGGCAAAGGAGCCACACCCTGGAAGCTCTGCTGGGCATGCTCCAGCTGGAGAACAGGTATAAAAGCCTGCAGACCAGCTCAGTCGGGGCTGACCACTGGGGGAGAAGGATGCACGCTGCTAGCTCCTGAAAGGGGAGAGCCTGCACGCCAGGATCCAGGAGTCAGCCAAGCCAAGGCAGTACCTGAGACTCCGAAGGAGCACATCACAGGAGTGGAACAGACCGGAGAACCCCCCGCCGCAAATGACCTGGTAGTCATGGTAAGAAGTGAGCCAGGGGAACTCTAGAGACAAACGACGTTAGAGCTGTATTGATGCTTACCATGTTGCGGGCGGATCCCTGCCGAGCGAGTGGCAAGGACAGCTTGCCACTACTTGGGCCCTGGGCTGGGGCTTGGTGGAGATGGCGGGCCTGAGTCACCCTACCCCCTCACCCCGGAACCCTGAGGGATCCTAGAGATTCTGGCCAATAGGCCGTGCTACCCCACTTGTGAAGGAGGGTGATATTGACTCTGGCAGTTAGGCCTCACTACCCGCTTGCAAAGGGGGCTTTTATGGATTCTGGCCACTAGGCCGTGCTACCTGCTTGCAAAGGAGGGTTGTATGGACTCTGGCCACTGGGCCACGCTACCCCACTCATGAGGGGGGATTGTATGGATTTTGGTCGCTAGGCTGTGCTACCCTGCTCATGAAAGGGGATTGTATAGACTTTGGTTGCTAGGCCGTGCTACCCTGCTCATGAAGGGGGATTGTATGGACTCAGGCAGCTAGGCCGCACTACCCTGCCAGACAGAGGTGATAGTGGGGAAGAAGGCCAAAAGGCCATATCCAACCACCCATAGAGGGGCAGACGCAAGGACTGGAGAGTGGTGAGGCGCCAACACCCCATCCTACCCCTGCCACAAAGGGGCACTGTGGTGCCTGGTCCGCCACAAATGGTGAAATGAATAAGAAGAGTCCCAGGTTCCAATGTTGACATCTGGGTCAACTGGAAGTGTTTTGTATGTTGTACTGTGATTAGTTTATGCACTAAGAGTTTGCGTATGTAAGTATTAATATTACTGTACATACACAGTATTTTTTATCCGCTTTTGTTGCTTTTTCACAATTAACAAGACTTGTAATGTTACAGGAAGTGTTTGCTCTTAATCTCACCATTTTTGTTGTAATGGAAAGAAGTTTCAAGAACCATATTCATTACTTACTCTATGTGACTGCTACATTAGCTAGAATTGCTGTTGCTTTATCTTTGACTTCTCATGCGTTGTTATACTGGAAAGGGAATACAAGATACATTGATTTGTTGTGCAGCAATCAAGAACCTAGTTGATCTCGTAGCTAAGTTGCTTGAACACTAAATATCTCAGAAATATTTTTATAATCAAAATGTGGAACTATGTTTGGACAGATTCTGCACTCTGTTCAAGGGTAAATCTGGAGTTACTTCAATGAATCCATTGGCTTCAGTGGATTTACTTCAAATGTATGTTGGTGTAACAGACAGGAAAATTTGGCCCATGGCCTCTGCACTAGTAAAATCAAGCGGTTCCTCTCAAGAAACATCACCAAACTCAAGCGCTATATGGGAGATGTGCCAAAAATCAATACTGTTGGTAACACAGCTACCACTTAATGATTCATATCCAACTGTCCCATTAAAAAATATCCCAAATATCTCAGCACATCATATCTTGAGAAGAACAGGAGGCAGCAATTAGCAATATTGTGGAACTGCAAATATGGAAATGAGGAGATTAAATAACATTAAGGTGACTGGTGACTTTATCAGTTTATGATTCCATTTTTTTTTTTACGTTTGATGTGTTTTCTAGAAATTTATTCAATTTAATTTGGACCCAGAGTCTTGCATTTGTAGTCAGAAGAACATTTTACTCAGAATCAATATATTTAACCTTTTTCATATCTATTTATCTACAGCATTTATCAGATCATGTAAGAGCACAAACTGTATCTAGATATAGAATCATAGAATATTGAGATTGGAAGAGACTTTAAAAGGTCATCTAGTCCAATCCCCTGCTGAAAGCAGGACCAACACCAACTAAATCATCCCAGCCAGGGCTTTGTTAAGCTGGGCTTTAAAAACCTCTAAGGAAGGAGATTCCACCACCTCCCTAGGTAACCCATTCCAGTGCTTCACCACCACCATATGGCTCATATAATCCAGATATAAGCTACATTAATAAAGTGTGCATGCCCATAGACCTTCGTTGATACCTGTAGTCATAGGTTTACTGTATGCATAACATTAACATAGCAAATGTGAATAAGCTTCATTTTGAATCTCATTTTTTGCATTATGCCATCTCTGAAACATAAAGCTACATACCTGCTTAACTGGATCAAGGCTTATGTGTGCATCATCATGTTGTGTGTAATACAGTCTGAGCCTACCTACAAAATTGAAACTTTTTGCAGAAACTTTTCTTCATGAAGGTTTCTTTTTCATAGATTTCAAGGTCAGCAGGAACCATTGTGATCATCTAAACTGACCTCCTGTATAACACAGGCTATAGAACTTCCCCAAAATAATTCCTAGAGCATGTCTTTTAGGAAAACTGCTAATCTTGATTTTAAAATTGTCAGTAATGGAGAATCCACCATGACCCTTGATACACTACCCTCGCTGTTAAAATATTACACCTTATTTCCAGTCTGAATTTGTCAAGCTTCAACTTCCAGCCATTAGCTCATGTTATAGCTTTCTCTGCTAGACTGAAGAGTTCATTATTAAATAATGGAATGTCAGTTGTCTTTACATGTTGCCAGTGCTGCTGAAGAAAATATATATAAATTTAGGTATTCCTTGCCCGTTATAAGTATATGTATGTGTAATACGTTTGAAAGGAGACAAATATAGGTTTAAGGAAATAATTCTTCAGACAGCAAGAGCCTGTCAAATATTCTGCTATTTAGTGTCCTGGTAACCTTTTAAAAACATCATAGCTAAAAAGTTTGTTTGTTTTCTTAAATAAAGTACAAAAATTCTATTAAATAACATTTCCGCAGGTGGTAGACTATGTAATTAGTCCTCAAAAACAGTTTTGGATTCATGTTTTAGGGTTTTTTCACTTTCTTCCAAAAAAAAAAAATCATACCCAGTGAAATCCTGTATATCCTGCTAAAGGTCTGATTTCATCTAGAACACGAATATTTCATACTGCACATGCAGGTTGGCATTTTATTTAGTTTTTGCTTGTACAACGTAAAAATGCATCTGATGTATTTCTGAATGATCTCTGTTAACCAAATATGTTCACTGGAATCAGTGAGCTAGTGACATTTTAAAGCCAGCCCAACATTCATTGTGGGACTTCAGTAGCTTTTTTAAAGTATGTGAAATTATAGTTTCATTTTCCTGGCTGTATAAGCCTTAAAATTCTCCCATCTATATTTTTCTTGTGCGATGTCATATCAGGGATGGCTTATGCTTTCAGTAAATATCGCCTTGAGGTTTTGAAAATATACTGCTTCTTTAAACCAAGATGGAACAGATGGAAACTTTACTTCTTAAACAAATCGCTACAATTTTCTTCAGGGCACAAAACAATATCATGAATTTGACTGAGAGCTTAGGAAGCTTCCAGAAGCTCTTAATCTTTCTTTGGTGGCAAGAGGATTGAATTCAAAATTTTGTTTTTAAAGCGGTCACAAATCCCTATGCACTTTTTTTCTTTGAAGAAAGTACAGTTGCTACTGATTCAATAGACCTTTTGGACTAAACTGTTAAGAGACAGATTTTAAATGACAATACATTTTCTTGTTAACTGTTTGAATTTTAGTGCAGGTACAACAAACAACATTGACTAATCCCAACAGACGTTTCATTGCCCAGCAAGTCACCGACTCTTGCTATTCAAACTGACAAAAAAGCACTGTGAAAGAGCCAGTGATGTGTGCTGCCAAACATATTTTAATGAAGAAACAAAATACAGTTTTTTCATAGCATTCTGCATCCTTAAAATGACAGGATAAATAAATCATGTATATCCGGAGCCAAAGAGAAGTAGAAGTGACGTTTTTTTAAGTGTACATTAATTTAAATTGTAACACAGTCTTGTGAATGTCTTTATTGTTCTAAGTTCAGAACATGCTTATATCTTTGGGATAAAGAGAGCAATCTTGGTGCTTTTATAGATGTTTCAATTTAAGTTCCACTGAAAAAACACATCCATATTATAGGTTTTCCCAGCCCTGACAGTTATCTATAAATTAATAGGAGTCATATACTTGCTTGTGTGAGAAAGTGTGTGCAATAGCCTAAAGCGGAGAGCAGAAGTCACATCTGTGAGATGGTTGGCTATTTGTAAAATGTGTAGACAGTTGCAAAGCTTTGTTATGAGTTGCTTACACTGGCAGTGCAGTCATGGTATTATCTGTACAAGGCATAACTAATATATATGACGTTTAATGAGAAAAATAACCTCAAAGTTTTTGGAAAGCAGACCTAAAGAGACTAATTATCTCTGGCCCAATCTCCCAAGCAGCCTCTTCTCTCTCCAGCAATTTAACTGTTCTCTTGATCTTGGCATAGGTCCCACCCTTGCATTCCTTGCATCCACAAAAGACCCATTGAAGTCAGACATATTTTACATAATTTGGTATAATTTCAGCATCATTAAATTCTCAAGGTATATATCAGACCCTGGAATTTCACGTGTATGGCATATTGTCATAGGAAGCCCACTGAGAGAAATTTGGGGCCCCAGTCATAGGTGCTGATTCCATGGATGATCCTGGACTCAAGTACCCATCAAAAAAAATATAGGGGGTGCTCAGCACCCACAGGGCCAGATTAATCTTTTGTGCCCCCCCCCCCTCCACTCCATACTTGCTTTATCCTGAGACTCTGTCCCACTTGGCCTCTTCCCCCTGAGGCCCTGCCCATCACTTGCATGGGGGGGAGGGGCTGGAGAGGAGAAAATTATGGGTGGGGTTTGGGGGCAGAGCACAGATGAAGTGGATCCGGGTGCTGGGGCCCTTTCTACATGTGGGTCCAGCACCACAATACCATTGTAAACCCGGTATTGAGCACCCACAAGCCAATGTTGCTGACAGTTTCATCCAGAAAGCTACAGTGAGAGGTGATGTCTTTAAACTGGGATGTTAGTGAAAACAGCTTGTAGGTGAATGCAATGATTTTAATATACTATAATTCATGATAATGTAATTATGTAGCTCATTATCATTTTAATAATAATTACATTCTTAAGATACCAATGATAGACACATATTCAATAACTAGAATATGAATGAAGTGTATAAATATTCTGAAAATAGCCTCTCACAATACAGTCAGAGTCCCCCTCCCTAAACACAAACACCTCTTCAAAAAGCCCCCACCAGCAAAAACAAAAGTCAGCACCTGTGGCTCCAGTACCTCATGCTTGCTGGCACTCCTCCCATTTCACTTTATTTACACAAGAATTACAGATGTTTGTGGGGGGGCCTCTGAGCTCTGGGCTGTGCTACAATTGTCCCTTCTTTCCACCTCTTTCACCAGGTACATACAGAGAAATGCCACATGTGCCTTGGTAAAGCTTTAAATAATGAGTAGTGTTAAACTGTAGATAAAATATCCTGCCAATATTAGTGCAGTAGACCATAAGTGTCTGGTGTTTTTAACACTGTCTATTAAACCTGAACTCTCCAACACCTCACCCCATGACACCCCCATCCCACCGCCCCACCCACCTCCAGGTTGCAGTGTCATGGCGGTAAAAAGACCAGAAACCTAGGACGTCCTTTTTACACTAGACTTCCCACCACAGTTATCATCAGGTCAATTCAACTGGGGGTGGTACCAGTGGGATTTTCTTTCTGCAATGCCTTAGTGCAGACAAAACCTATGACTTCAATGGATCTATTTACATCAGTTGAGGATTTGGCCCACTGAGTCTGGAGCTAGACAATGGTTAGTCTTTTTCTAGGTATGTTCCACACTATCTTATTCACTCGCCCTAGTTAGTCAAACACAGTAGAAGCTATTAACAAAATACTGTAAAAATATATGAACATTGTTTTTGTTTTTGTTTTCTTCAAAGTATCCATCAGTATATATTAATGGTTAACGTAGCTCTCACTGAAGTGTATTTAAGCACTAGATCTTGAAAGGAATCCCCAACCATAAGTGACTACTTTCAAGTATCCCCAGGATCAGAATAATTCTGTGCAGCTGTTAGACTGTCTGTAGTCTTTGCTGGTCACTTGAGCTGTGTGTGTATGGGGGAGTTCACTTAAGATGAAATTTCTCTGTTTCTCTTATATTGAAAATCTATTTTTTTAAATGTACAGTATAGTAAAAATATCACACTGCAATATTGTCACAAACACAATGTAAAACTTATATTGTAACCAAATTGTTTGTTTTCTCAAATATATCCATGGTCATGCTAGACCAAATCTGAATGCCGGAGTCCACTTTACCAAAGCAGAGTTCCCCAATCATCTAAATGGTTGTCGCACTAAAGCAGGGGTCGGCAACCTTTCAGAAGTGCTGTGCCAAGTCTTCATTTATTCACTCTAATTTAAGGTTTCACATGCCAGTCATACATTTTAACGTTTTTAGAAAGTCTCTTTCTAGAAGTCTAGAATATATAATTGAACTATTGTTGTAAGTAAAGTAAATAAGGGTTTTAAAACGTTTAAAAAGCTTCACTTAAAATTAAATTGAAATGCAGAGCTCCCCACCCCCCCAGACCGATGGCCAGGACCTGGGCAGTGTGAGCGCCACTGAAAATCATCTCGTGTGCCACCTTCGGCACACGTGCCATAGGTTGCCTACCCCTGCTCTAAAGTCAGCTGTTCCAATGGAAACTCATTTATATTATGAAATCTTGCCACACCCTTTCCTTTTCACCAGCCACACCCTTCATCATACTTTCATTAGCCTAGACTTTTCAGTCCCTGCACACCCGAAACTACAACTTAAAAAAAAACAGTTGCATTGGCCAAGAATGTATGATTTGAATGCCGGTCAAAGAAGCATCTATCCTTCCAAAAATCAGAACAAATTGTCTGCTTTGACAAAGTACTTCAAGTCCTTTAAAACAACAAGGCACAAATAAAACAAAGAAAGGTAAAGCAGAAGGTGAAATAAATAGTCATGTTTCGGTCTATTACCTACAAGAAACAGCTGCTCAAGCAGAGAGACAATTGGTGCAGCTTCTGCAAACCTTGCCGCTAGTATAAATCACTCCCAAACACATGTTATTAATTCAAAAATCCCATGGGTTTGAACAACATGAATTTTAGAATGGGACATACTATGAGCTCATGTATTTAGTATGAGTATGGGACATGCTAAAAATGTAAAGCTTCATAGGAGAAGCACTGAGAAGCTTGGAAATACCAAAGTCATCTTTGCCCTCCTAATGGGTATGAAAAGGCTTATCTAGACACGTTTAGTTCACAACACTCTAGTCTGCCGATTTAAACCCAAGCTTGCCACACACTAACTGTTTGTATAGGCAAACCTTAATACAATAGTCTTTAAATACATGAGCACATACAAGCTGGGATTCTTTTGTGTTCATATTACATTAATGCTGTTTCAGGCCTGATATTAAGCTTATAAGAGTCAGTGGGAATCTTATTATTGATTTCAATTGGTTGTGTATCAAGCCCTCTAAAGGACAATATTATTTCAACTTTAATCTTAATTTTTTTTTTGTCTGAGAGAATATCCTTAACTTTTAGAAGCGGGGGAGGGGGACATAATTTGTCACGTTCCTAACTAAAGACTGACTGGATTCTGTTTTTAGTTGTAGTGAGTTGCTATGATTCATCAGTGGTGTTCATGGAAGGTGTCTGATGTAGTTCACAGGAGATTATGGGCTTGATCCTGCACAAATGAAGTCAATGGGAGTGGATTCCACATTGATTTGTTTTTCTTGTCAATCAATCTTTTCCCAATGGGGGGGTGAATTAGAGGTCTCATACATTCCAAAGAATACTTTTCATGAAGATCACCAAAAAGCACAAAAGTTTTGAGATCTTTCACTGGATAGCAAAGAAAGTGACACCATAATTAACGCTAGTCCTTGTAGATCCTTGAAGTGAAAAGTAGTTTTTAGATGATCTCTTAGAGTTTCATTCGGCTGCCCATTCCTGTAGTACCTGAACACCTTCCAAGTCAAATCTGTAGCAATAGCTATGTCCTTGGTGGATTTGTGGAGTCTTGGACTTCTCCCTTTATTGGGACAGAACTCTGGCTGGGGTAGGTTTTTCTGTGTGGGAAAGAGGCAGGTTGAGAGATGTTTGAGAATGGCATGTTTGAATTATGAATGTCATTTATGGTGGGAAAGCTTTCACTGAGTTATGAGCATAAGGGGCCAAAATTTGGCCCTCTCTGTCTCCACCTACTAGAGGTTACACAGTGTTGGAAGCAGACATAATTCAGCTCCACTGCACTAGAAAAGGGAGGCAAGATTCTGGGAATCTCTGCAAATGGGATCTGTTCTACTGCTATTAGATTGTTCTTGGGGAAACCCTTCAAATATTCCCAGCGTTCAGCCTAGTGATTACAGCTACACTCGGGGGACAAGACCAAACCTTAAATACTGACTCATAGAGAGTTTTTTCCTTATGTAGCAGAGAGAGCCTGAAACATGAGGCCTGCTATGAGGGGCCTGCTGTAAGGCCTAATGCCCAAACTAAAGTCAGGCCCTGCTGCTATAAAGCAAAGTTAGCAAAAATCAGAGTATGAGCAAAAGTCAGGCCCTGTTACAAAGCAGATGCCTGCTTGCAGGTTCACCATCTGATGCAGGAACAGGGCTGGCATTGCAAAAACACACTAGCTACTGTGTATTCACATAAACACATTCCAGATGGATAGTGCCAGAGCATCCTGATACAAGGCTATGGTATAAACACAGTCCCTGAAGACGGTACATGGACATACTAACTCCTTCTCTGGATAAGGTCAGGATGACAGGGTGATGGATAGAGATGTTTTCATCAAACCAACATATACAAGGTAAAAAGTGGTAACTAACCACATCACAGGGGCAATCCATAACTTGTTTGTCTCAGTGTAACTGGGGAGAGGAAGGTACCGTCACTCACTGAGCCAAGTCCATTGTCATGCGCATACACCGTGCTTTGTTGGCAGTAAACCCGGCCGAGAGCTTTCGATACTGAACTGAGTCTATGGTCTTTTGGGGCAGTTTAAATGAGGTCTGCTGCGTCAGCTATCTGTGCAGAGCTGGTGCAGCACACAGAGAGAACATGCACACAGCCAACAAGTGACAACCCTTTATAGTGTAGGAAATTATGAATCCAAAGCATTTCATCTTATATTAGAATTATGATGATCCTCTGCATCGTTCATCACACTGCCAAGGACTAGAGTTCATCAAGGAAGGATGTAAATAATAAACATTAAACTGTCCACCATGAACTACTCAGTGCAGCCAGGAGTAAATTCCACTTAGTGTATTACACAGCAGCCAAGGATAACTGATTTATAAACCCAGCCGTCAGATTGCAACCTAATAGCAGCTTCGTCATGCAGTGGAAACTGGCTCTAGAAATAATCCTAAGTGAGTGTTCTGGAGAAAACTTCCATATAAGAAAGCCTGGTGATATCAACAGGATCTCTTTTAAAGTATGACTTTGTAAAGACTAATGATTGTAGTGTGCATGTGTATAACAGTTGTGACTAGGCTTATATAGAAGTATTAGGTTATAGATAGGGCCCTACCAAATTCATGGTCCATTTTGGTCAATTACATGGTCATAGAATTTTAAAAATTGTAAATTTCATGATTTCAATTATTTAAATTTGAAATTTCAGTGTTCTTTTTGGATCAGGATCTCTACAATTAGGAGTTGTGGAGTGGTCACAAGGTTATTGTATGAGGGGTTGCGGTACTGCTACCCTAACTTCTGCGCTGCTGGCTGCGGCACTGCCTTCAGAGCTTGGCAGCTGGAGAGCGGAGGCTGCTGGCCAGAAGCCCAGCTCTGAAGGCAGAGCCACCGCCGATAGCAGCATAGAAGTAAGGATGTCATGGTATGGTATTGGCACCCTTACTTCTGTGCTGCTGCACGCACAGCTGGGCCCTCAGTTAGCAGCTGTCATTCTCCGGCTGCCCAGCTCTGAAGGCAGCACAGAAGTAAGGGTGGCAATACCATGACCCCGCTTCCCCCAACATAACCTTGTAACTGCTGCAACTCCCTTTTGGGTCAGGACCCTCAGTTTGAGAAACTCTGGTCTCCCTCATGATATCTATATAGTGTAGAGTAAAAGCACACAAAAGACCTGATTTCACAGCGGGAGACCACATTGCGTGGTCCATGACAGATTTTTCATGGCCGGGAATTTGGTAGAGCCCTAGTTACGGAGATAGTAATATACAAAAATACAATAGAACTATTGCCACAGTGACTCAGTAGTAGTAGTGAAGAAAATAATATGCAAATGATCAGCCCTGCTAATTGCTGCCATAATCAAAGGAAAACAAGTTTTCTTTGAACAAATTTTTGGGGTCTCTGTCAATTTCCTGTTTCTCAATTAGTGAGCTCCTTGAGTTGGTTTTAACTTGCTTTTAATAAATTTAGTAAATTTCACTGCAGTAATGTTACCCTCAATCCTGTCAGCTTCTTTACTCAGCCATCTCTGATACTGCACATTGTGTTCTCCCTGCAATTGTTCTTCACTGAGCCTGTCATTTACTAATTTTTAATCCATTGTTTCCATTGGAATCTTTGTCTCTGCTCCTTTTGTCACTGTCTCCCCTCCGAATATGAATCTAGTAACATTGAAGTTTAAATGGGACTTTTGAGTCCAGATTGTAGGAGGCATTGTGTTCTAATGGATGGTGCATTGGATAGGGAATCGGGAGACCTGGAGTCTATTCCTGGCTCTGCTGTGACCTGCTATTTGATCTTGGGCAAGTAACTTCATCGCTCTGTGCCACTGTAACCTCTCCCACCATTTGTCTGTCTTGCCTATTAGATTTTAAATTATTTGGGACAGGGACTGTCCCACGCTATGTGCTACTAACAAATGATTATTATAAATGTGTTCAAGTTTGCCCATCCTCAGTGTTTTCCCTTTTCATTCCAAATAAGGGACAGAATACATTTCAACAGTTCCCCCTGGATTAACATGTACTGTCTTTTGCCATAATATACAGCTTCATATTTTCAGTGATATCACTATCTCTTATCAGTTGCTCACTGGTGGTGGGTATCTGTTAATACTTTTGATGGTAAACAAAGCCCTTTTGCACGATCACAAAAACAAAGAATTGCGGATTTGCAATGTTTGCATATATGTTTAAGACAAATTCTTTCTGTCAGCTACTCATTGTCCTTGGTAATTCCTCCCTTTTCCATGGTAAAAAAGATGCTTTTAGTTCCTTTTCTGCTGGGGAAGTCTGCAAACCAAGCATCAACAGCTGCACTATTGTAATCACACGTTTGTGATTACATCCCTCTCGGTGCTGTGGTTACAGTTGGAAATTTCCTTCAGCTATGGTTAAGAACAGTGGATGTCAGTGCTTTCATTTCTGGCTTCATCATTCCTGGCACATACATGTGTCAAAGTAATGAACAATATTCTCTGTGTGTTCTGCATTCCGTGCTTTGCTGTCATTCTGTGTGGGTTTGTCCATATTCAGAAAAGACATCAATGTAACACTTGCTGTAAGCAAAAACACCATGTCTGTTTGGCATTTAGCATAAGCCAGATACCTGGCATGGCAGACATGGGAATTAGTACAGTTTATTCATTCTTTCTGATCAATACCATCCTAACCTACAACATTTTCCATAACTTGCAAGGCCATAGTCGTGACAGAATTATTCCCAATGCCAATCACTACTAAATACATCATACCCTGCATTGTCGCTCTGAGTAATCACAAAAGGCCCAATTTTACTACCACTAAAGACCCTGGGAGTTTTGCCATTGACTTCAGTGGGAGAAAAATAACTTGTTTACTTCAATGGGCTTTGGATCAGGCTCTTGGTACTTCTGACTGACCAAATATATTGAAACATCTTGCATACATCTAACTTTCACTTACTCTGAACTAATGAGTAATTATATTTGTACTAAATGACTATCTGCATGCTTGTTTCCTTATTCCTGTGCTTGAGATTTGTTTGGATTTGCTCTTGTCACTAAGTGGATCCCAAAATTAGCAAATACAGAACTACTTTTTCAGTTTTGTTTTTATAACTGAAACTCTTTACAGAGATATCTACAAAAATTACCTAAGGTACTTTACATACTGCTACATTCCACGTCCCATATTGCACCAAGCATAAGCATTGTTGTCGCAGAAGGAGAACCCCGCGTGCATAAGCAAAGCTTGAGTACTTTAGCTACACTCTAGTAAATATATAAACAGACACACACATTTGGCTTTTAAAAAAACAAATTCAGGTTGCTGAAGGCAAATCACAGTGAAAACTAGAAAAATAAGGAGTAGAGCTATATTGCCATATACCTCATCATCTCATACATACTTACGCACAATCATTCACATCCCCAAACCCTGTATAACCCAAAGAAACTAACTTTACTTTCATAGAGTCATCAAGTTGACAACCTTAACTCTTCCCTCTGCATTCCGTTGGATAATTTAAAAATCGTCTTTACATTTTGTGACTTGTAAAAGGTACTATTGCATGGATCATTTCAGATATTTTAAATATAGATAAGAAATTCTCTTTGTGGGATGGAAATCCTTTGTTAGCCTTAACCACCCTATTTTATAACTCAGGTTTGAAGGATGCAAACTCACATGAACTCTTGAACACTCTTCACCTTCCTAAGCCAGTTTTGTGTCTCCTTTTTCACTCAGCACCCAATGTTTTAAGCGTCTGGAATAAAATCTCCAATGCATGATGCATAGCTAATTTTATTTTTCTACTCCAAAGCCTAGCAATTCAAAGCCAAGTAAACACCAGCAGGCTCCATTCATTTACACTATGCATTTTGATGCTAATTGCAGTTCCCTTAGCGTTTTACATTGTTTGCACAAAATAGCATTGCTCTTCCTTCAAACAGGCAGCTTAGTGACAGCTGGAATGAGTTTATCTCATACTGCTTAGTGTCAGGTGCATTCTTATAGCTTTCCTGTCTCTTTTTGAGGGCTAATTAAGGCATTCTTCTCTCTTGCTTAATATTTACGTTTAAACAGCTGCATCTCATTTGGATATAACGCAAAAAATGGCACCTGGCTTTCTTTCCCTGAGTTAATTCTGGTTTGTTTGTTTTTTGGCAGGGGTGGGAGGTTGTTAGGTTTTTTTCCGCCCCCAACTAAAACTCCTTAAGTAGTTATTTTTGTGCTTATGTAGGAGCATGAACTGAAATGGCTGGTAATGGTAAGATCCCGTGTTCATTCACAAACTGGGCACATCTTCCCAGGATCCTTAGCAGCTAGTCTCAGACTACATTGAATCAAAGCTGAATGCAAACCAGAGTCTTAGAGGTTTGTGAAAGATTGATGAGTGAAAGTTTTACAAAAAAGGAATGGCCTAAAACCCAGGACTGTAGAAGTAGGTAGGAAACTTCTCCATAGCTGTTCCACAAAAATACAACTTTGAAGTAAGCTACCAGGAACCCCATCCTGCCCCCTCTGCACAAAGAGCTCCCACTGACATCAAGGGAATTCTGTGCATGGTAGGCTTGTATGACTAGGCCCCAGAACCAGTAACCAATCCAGAGTTTAAAGGCATTTAACTTTTAGCATATTCCCCACTGTCATGGGGGAACAAGGGACAGAGCACATACATGTGCCACTTTGTCCTACTCCTACCCACATGAGATCCCAACCCCTCACAGGATTCCCAGTAAGATGATGATAGGAACCTCTTTCCAAAGGTGCACTGGGGAGTACCTGTGATGGGGGACACCTGCCTCTCCTGAGTGCCTCCTATCAATTGAGTGTGATGCTGCAAGAGCTCCTGGCCCAGGCACTCTCTCTAGGTTGTTGACCTTACTAAATGGATCTTCAGTGTCTCAGCCCTCCAGCTAAGTCTAACAATCAAAATTAAATGAACCCCTTCCAGGAGGAGAAAAGAGTTCAACAAAACTGTCTGCCTTCACTAGGATCTTCAGCCCTGTCTTTGGGCCCTTTAAATCTAGCCTCTTTTCTTGTTGTTGTTTTTTAAACTAGCTGTGTCCATTTTCCAGGTCTTAGGCCACTCCAGCATTGGCTGACGGGGGGACCTAGGTCCACCCATGACTCTGGGCCGCAAGCCAGGGAACGTATACACAGCAGCCATGAGTTCCTGGTCATGCACTCCTATAGAAGTCTGCACCTCTTTTCCCCCACAACCCAGCTTTTTCTGCCTGGATGTATATTGCCTCAATGGTCAGTTCCTGGAATTCCCCCATCTTAGTCTCCAGCTCCTTTTCCATCTTGGTAAACTGCTTGTCTAACTCCATCTTCTGTTTCTGGCTTTACTCCAATGCTCTGCTCAAGGAGACTGTTTCTCTCTCCTATTTCTGTACCTCTATTTCCATACATTACCACTTGTCCCTGTAGTACGTGGAGCATTCCCCCTCCAAAACAGCCAGAGATTCTAACACCTTTTGGCTGTCTTTTAGGTTGGAGACTTCTTTCTCCAGGGTTTGCTCTAGCACCTTCAAGTGATTCTTCTCTTCCTTCATCTGTTCTAGTTTGGTATTGGAGCTCAGTATCTGGTGTATCTTTCCCTTTAGTATCTCCTGTTTCATCTGCAGTCGTGTTCCTGGGTCCAGAATTTATCTGATGGCTCAGATAACTTATTTTCCAAAGGATATGGCTGTGCTGAAATGCTCCCCGAACTCACTTGCCATTCTATTGCATCCTTCTGTGCATGCCTAGTGTTTCCTTCTCCAGGGAGATGCATTTTAATCTCATTGGCCAACTTTGTACACTCAGGCTGCAGAGTCTGCTTTGTCCTCTCGCTGTTGGCTGTCTCCTGCTTTGTTTGTTCCACCTGTTCTGACAGCTTCTTAACTGCTTGGAAACACCTCTATCCCATTCCCTGGATCTGGATCTCATGAGCCTTCATCCTATTATCTAGTCCCTGCCAACAAGCATCCATCTGGTTCTGCAGTTTGTAGGGGTGCTTGGTGCTCACCCAAGAGTTCTGGTTATCAGCTTTTCCCTGAGCTTCCAGATCCTGTGAAAGTGCAAGTTTCCCCCTTTCTCTAGCCCCTCTGACCAGGGAACCCTGCTGTCCATCAGAGATTCTCACTGGGCTCTTCGCCACTGGAGTCATTTCAAGACTTTGTTCCTGTAAAAATTTATGTGCATTCTCCACATTTTCTTTCCCCTCATCTGAGACCAGAGGCTGGTCTTGACGTCAGCAAAATGGGTGTTTGAAACCTCTGACTTCCCACTTCTACCTCAATCTTATTTCCTTGTCTAGCCCAAGTTTGCCAGTTACTGGGGATCTTAGCTCTCTGATAGGAACAGTCCTGCTTTCCAGAGTTTGAGTTTTTCCCAGGGCAACATCTTTTTGTGTGTCCCATTTTCCCACAACCAAAATAGATTGTTCCTGTGGCATCCTTCCATGACCTACTGTGGGTCCACACAGTCCTTTGTTCAGCCTTCACAATAGCCCAGATCCCAGCAGTTTATGACAGGGTGTCCTTGACAGTCTGGCCTTCACTGGTTTCTGTGGTGCTCAGAGCAACCAGACCAACCTTACAATCAGGGTTTGTATAAGAGCAAACCCATCATGCATGCCCTACTTCCCCACAGTACCTGCCTCTGGGTGGCACTGTCTAACTTCTTTCCCTGAGGTATCTGCAATGGCTGGGTCTGTGTGGGATCTGTCAGGGCTGACAGGCTCCCTGCCTGCCTAGCCTAGACTGGTGACCTTAGAATCACTGCTGCTGCTCCATCTGTAGATCATGGATATCCAACATCCTGTGCTCAAGGCAGGTGTAGGCATCACTCTGCGCCAACATCTCTTTTTGATAGGAGGGACTCACTTCTGATACCAAGTCATGATGGGGGACACTTATTTCTTGTGAGTGCCTCCTTTCGGCTGGGTGTGATCTGCAAGCTCCTCTGTCCCAGACACCACCAGGAGGTTGTTGACCTCACTATGTGGATTTTCAGTTGCTCAGCCCTCTGACTAAGTCATACAATCAAAATTGAAAGACCCCCTTCCAGGGGGTAGCAAAGAGTTCAACAAAACTGCCCTCACTAGTGTCTTTAGCCTTGTCTCTAGGCCCTTTCAGTCTAGTTCCCTTCTTGGGCTTTTAGAAAAGTCCATTCGGAACTGTCAGTCTATCCCTCACCATGTCTATGGAATCTTTAAATCTAGCCCCTTTTCTTGTGGTTTTTAAACTAGCGGTGTCCCCGTTCCATGGCTTAGGTCACTCCAGCAGTGGGTGGTGGGGAGACCCAGGTCCACCCATTACTCTCTGTCCCAACCCAGGGACCCTATACACAGCAGTCACATACTGCTTCCTCCAGTTTTCTGCTGCTATTCCTTTTTCCACATAACCCCTTTTCTTCACCCTTATCTCGGGCTTGAAATTCTCAAAGCCTCTTCCTCCTCACTACATGCAAAATATCACCAGAACCAGACTTCTGATTCTCTCTCAAGTTCCTGTGACTTGGAAGGAGCACCTTTCCTTCACCTCTGATCCCAGACAGAAAATGGCCTGCTAGCCCCTGCAGCTGCTTTTATCTGAGCCTGCTGGTTTCTGATTGGCTGCTTCTATTCAGTAGGCAGGCCTGGAGGAACCACATTCACTGCTCCTGGGGGCAGGGTTTGGTAGGATTACAGGACCTTCAGCAGGGGGTCTGGGAGCGCCAGTAATACCCCATCAGAGGCCCACTACAGAAGAGGATCACATCTCTCTGTCAAATCCTGAAGTCTTTATTCAATTCTTTGGGAGTAAAAACTGAGTAAAAGCTAGTGGTAAGTGTAGAATCTAACCATGTGTGTTTTCAATCACATGGTACTAGGATGTGGTAATCAAGATTTTCAGTATCAATGGGGTAAATGTAGGAGTACTAAAGAAAAGGAAAAATGAATCTGTGGTCATGTAATTAAAGACTGTGTCCTAATGCCTACACACACAGGAGCCCTAATTCTGGCATTCTCTGACCTTTTGAGTGCTTGACATTAACACCTTTAAATCATGGCTGGAGCCCCACTGCCGCTACCCCAGGGCTGCAGCAGCGGGGCTTGCTGGTGATTTAAAGGGTCTGGGGCTCCAGCTGCTGCCTTAACCCCACTGCCAGGAACTGCCTGAGGTAAGCCCGTGCCCCAACCCTGAGCTCTCCCAACCCAGACCCCCCTCCTATACCCCAAATTCATCATCCCTAGCCCCACCCCAGAGCCCATACCCCCTTCTTCCCCAAATCCTCTGCCTCAAATTGCAGCTCCCTCCCACACTCTGAATCCCTTGGCCCCAGCCTGGAGCCCCCTCCTGCACCCTGAATCCTTCATTTCTGGCCCCACCCTGGAGCCTGCAACACCAGTTAGAGCCCTCACCCCCTCCCACACTCCAATTCCCTGCCCCAGCCCAGTGAAAGTGAGTGAGGGTGGGGGCAAGTGATCCACTAAGGGAGGGGGAATGTAGAGAGCAGGGACGTGGCCTCAGGGCAGGGGAAGGGCTAGGGTGTTCGATTTTGTGCGACTAGGAATTTGGCAACTCTAGTCTCAGATTCCCTCTTCCCACCGACTAGCCTCCTGTCCCAGACTCGATATCCCAATCTTCAATTTGTGCCCCCAGCCTCCACTTCAGCTCCCTGTCTCTCTGCATTTGAATTAGGGCAGCTTCTTCCTCCATGTTACTTGGGCCTAGCAGAGGGGGAGCATTAGAGCACTTGAATGTCAGTCTCCCTGCTTTCAGTTCTAGAGTCCTGCCCACAGTAGCCCAGATCTACAGTTAGGGGGAAAGTCTGCTTAGCCTTGAGTTAGAGCATGCTCAGTGCAGATTGAAATAGTCAACATTTTTAGTTGTGAAACTCTACTAGTCTCTACCGAGTGTATACAAACTAGTTTTTTGGTCAAATGCCTATAACTTGGCCAAAATGTGGACAGATTTGCACCGGAATGGCAAAAGTCACATCTCTGGCACAAAGACGCACTCTGCCAAATTTCAGGTCCCTCCTCCAAAGCATCGAGGCACTAGAGCTTCTCAAATAAAAAGTTGCCAGAATTTAACATTGGCAAAATAACATTTTTCCCTAACCTCGTTCTCAGAAATAGCTGACCTTTTTGGTTGAAATTTTCCAAAATAATTCACGCTGAGGCAGATACCCAACATGGGAAATTTCAGCCTGAAGGGTTAAAATACAGTAAAGTTGTAAAACAACCGAAACTAGGGTCTTTTAATGGGAAATGGTAGCCCCATCTATAATAATAATTAAATTCCTCCTTTTTCCGTTAGAAAACTAATTATCACAGATCTTTTATGCTATAGCAAATGTAAATTTTTCAGAGGACAAACACTGCACTTCCTCTGATTACATTCTAATAACACTCTGAAAATTTAAATTTTCAGTTCCCCCAAAATATAGTAGTGATGTCTTCAGATATAAACAATAAGATTTATATTGGCTAATAAGCAAATAATATGAACATTCTTTTGGGTGGTATAGCTAGGCAAAGGCCCAGAGCTATTTTGTACATTTTATCCAACCTCAGCTACATTCCAGGGATTAGACATTCTCTAAGAAACAGAGAGCAAAGAATTGGAATAAATGGTCATTTTTTTATCCCTGCAAAAAGGTTAATGATGGAGGTGTCACAAGATTCCACTCCAGGGCTGATGTCCATCACCTCAATTTATTAATGGTCTGGAAAAAGAGGTGACTGAGATGATCGCAAAAGTTGAAGATGATACAGCATTATTTATGTCAGTCAAGGATGGAGGAGACCGAGAGGAATTTCAGAGGGGCCTCGTCATGCTATTCAAATGGGAAACAATGGCTGATGAAATTCAAAGTTGACAAATACAAGGGAATGCAAATTGGAAGGTGCCATCTGAACTACCTGTACACCTTTTGGGGCACTAAATTAACTATGATAATTCAGGTAAAAGAGTTGGGCATCACCGTGAGCAGCTCAAAGACCACCTCTGCCAAATGGTGCTTAAAGAAGCAAACAGTTTTCTGATGCATAAGGAATGGACAATAATCCTGACAATCCGAGGTGCTGGAACTAGGGTGCTGGGGGGCGTGCAGCAGCCCCTCCTGGCTTGAAGTGGATTCCATCATATACAGGGTTTACAGTTTGGTTCAATGGTTCTCAGCACCCCCACTATACAAATTGTTCCCGTACTTCTGCTGACAATATTATAATCTAGTTATATAAATCAATGTTATGTCCTCACCTAAAGTAGCATGATAACTTCTGGTCACCCTGTCTTCAAAAAGGATATAGCACAGAAAAGAGAGAGGGGGTTCAGAGCTGGAAAGGGATTTACTGGAGGCATGAAAGAATGAGAGGAGCTGAAAAATAGTGGAACTATTGACTTCAGAGAGGAGTCAAATAAAAGGGGACAAAATAAAGCCATGCAAACTAATATATAGTATTGAGAAGGTAAATCAAGCACGCCCATTTATCCTCTCTCATAATAAAATAACAAGAGAACTTTTGATGAAATTGACTGATACAAGGAAATGTGTTTTGCATAATTAGTCAGTGGATCTCATTGCCATGAGATATCAATGAGGCAAGGAGATAGGCAAGATTCTGAAAAAATGATTGAATATTTGTGTGGATAACGAGAACATCCAGAGTTACAGGATTATAAACGAAGAACAAATATAAAAGTTTGGAAGGGATGTAAAGCCTCCTGCTTCAGGACATAGGACAGGTTCTGACCGAAGAAGTTAGACGGTTATTTCCCCATTGTGCAGGATATTTCATGAATGTCCATTTAAAGTTATGTGTGCAACCTGGTGCTAGCCAGTGTCAGAGAGCATATACTGGTCTAGACGGACATTGGTCTGATCCTATATGGCAATTCCTGTGTTCTGAAGCACGAGTAGATCTGAGCTACAACATTGAAATCTGCATTCAGGTTTAGATTACCCCCAAAGTGATCCCAAATTTTGGTTTGATCCCATCTTTAATGCAAAGGAAATTAATGCTACTCATTGCTACAGAAAGTCATAGAAGCCAAGAATTTAAGCAAGTTTCAAATAGGGATTGACGATTAATAGATATAAAAACCCCAAGAATATCCAGCATTATAATTGTTACTAGTAACAAATTCTGGAAGGCATATAAAACCTCCTGTTTTAAGGTTTAAGCCAATCTCTCACTTTTAGAGATTAGGATGAGAACTAATGTAGGGGGCCGATTATCTCACATCTGATTACTGTGAAGTTCTGACATGTTCCTCTGAGGCACCTGATGCTGTTAGGGACAGGATACTGGACTAGATGCACCATGGCTCTGATGTTCCACGAGGGAGTGATGTTTGACAAGTGCCACAGGTGAACCTTGCTTGAGATACATGAGACTTTCAGGGCACTGTTTCTTCCTCAACAGAGGACCCAGTTCAACAGAGAACTTAATAACTTTAAGTATGTAAGTAGTCCCATTAAGTTCAATGGTCTAAGCATGGGCTCAAAGTTATGCACATGCTTAACCTGCTGAACTGAAGCCATATGTATCCCTGTCCACATCTATGGCTGCTGCTTGCAAAGCATAACAAAAGATACATGCCCACTTCTGCCCACACCAAAGCAGGCAATCTTCTGCAGTGCTTCAAGACTATATTGGCTGCTTACAACCAGCCAGTAGATGATTCTTCAGCCCAGAGCAAACTGCACTCTCCATCTAGCTGATGAGGGCAGCCACCAGAACCGCAAAGTCACCAAAACACTCAAACTACTAAGCAGAAGTGACATGAATGTATAAAGAATATTGCCCAGTTGCTTTTCCACATGAGAAATTCCAAGGAGCTATGGCAAAATTACTGCGTGATGATGATCAGATTCTCTTGGGAGGTTCCATAGCATCCATCAACATGATATCTCATCACTGTAATAGTGAGACAAATATAGAAAGAGTCCTCTAAGATTGCAAGCACTATTTTAAGCATCTAGGTTCATGACTTGTGATTGCGAACAGCACTCCTTTAGCAGATAGTTACATTCCTAGATACTAAATAGGGTTGTTAAATTTTGAATGGTGCTCTGAGGATGCCAAGCATTATGAGTGTTAACTGTTATTAAGGTAAAGAGAAGGCTGATTAATCAAGCAACCACTCTGCCTTTTATCTCTGAGGTACAGGGGGCTCCATTAGCCCTTGAATTATAAAATCTTTATGAGAAAGCCTTGTTGTTGTGGAGACCACAGGCTTCTGCTGGTTACCTTTATTTATTTATATTCTGCTGGTTTGCACCAGGGTACAAAAAAGATTCTGCCATCTTTGAAATGACCATAGTAATTGTGGTAGGGTTTGGAGGTGCATTAAAGTCATGAAATGACAAATTAATTCTTCAACAAATCTGTGAGAGAGACCTGCTTTAGCTTATCCAAGTATTGCCAACTCTTGTGATTTTATAGTGAGTCTTGCAATATTTGATGTTTTTCTTAAATCCTCTCCTCCTGAAGTTGTGAGAGTCCCAGCTTTCATTTTAAAATCAAGCTTCTAGCTCTTGTGGTTTCAGAGAAAAGCTGGGAAATATGAATCCTAAAAGCTTAAAATACAGAAGGCAAAGGCCCAGAATGTTTTATTTATAAAATGTCATGACTTTTAAGCCAATCTCATGATTTTAGTGGGCCTGATTTGATTTTTGAATATTTGGGGTTGACAATACTGTTATCTGGTCAGATAAGGAAACATATCTAAAGTCACTTCTAGCCCTATAATTTACCCTGTATTTGTAGAGTTTGTAAATCTGATATAGCTGAATCCCTAAGGGAATGTGTAGCAAGACATTTTTTTCCCTGACTTTCATCTCTCTTATTCAAGTGTAATTCAGAAATAACTCACTCCTTTGAAGTTACTGGGGTCAGATCAGACCCAGAGGGCACAATTTTCCTGTTTTGACACTAGTGTAACTCCACTAAGTTACCCCTGATTTAGACTGATCTAAGTGAGAGAAGGATCAGACATTTATGATTCCTTACTCTAAGACTCACTTACTCCACTCTGTCAATGTAAAGACCTTAAAATAGGTGCAAATATAATTTATCCCTGCTTTAATGTCACTTCACACTGCCAAAATGATGCAAAGGGAGTCTTAAAAGGGCTTATCTACACATAGTTATTCAGGAACACCTGTTCCTGAATAACTGCATGTCCAGACACACTTATTCTGGAATAAAAAATGCCTTGTTCCTGAAAGTGAATTAAACTAAACAGGAATATTCTTATTCTGAAATAAATGTCTATACATGGAGTTACTTAAGAATAGCTCTGTCTGAATAACTCCATGTACAGATAAGCCCTTAGAATCAGGTCCAGAGTACATAATAGGTTGCATTATCATAGAATCACAGAAGTGTAGGGCTGGAAGGGACCTTGAGAGGTCATCAAGTCACCCCCCACAGTGCTGAGGCAGGACCAAGTAAACATAGACCATCCCTGACAGTGTTTGTCCAACCTGTTCTTAAAAACCTCCAATGATGGGGGTTCTACAACCTCCCTTGGAAGCTTGTTACATAGCTCAACTACCCTTTGTGAAAGGGCAAGGCTAGATGGCTATAGAAAAGTAGTTCTGTTGGGATCCAGGAAGTGCCACCCACTCACTGCTAAAGGACCTTCTGCCAGCCCAAGGAGAGGATCCACAGGTCCAGGATTCCAAATAATTGTGGAGAACAACTAAGGAGATAACAGGAATGGGAGTGAGGTCACAGGGCTAAACGAAGGGGACCTGATGGGGACACTGAGCAGAGAACCCCAGACAGCACCCACTGCTCCTCGAAGATGTCAAGGGAGCCAGTGGACACTGCCCTGAGGAACTCTGCCCAGATGTGTGAGCAGACGGAGAAGCAGAAATAGGCCCCACAGTTGCAGGAAACCCAGTTGACCAACCTCCTCTCCCTGGTTTTGTCGATGGCATTTTGGGCAGGACTCAGAGGAGGTTGACAAGGAGGTCCCACGACTTTGTGGGGCCATGGTTAGGGAGTACATAGATGAACAGGTGAGGGGAAAAGTGCAACCAAAAATGTAATAATATATCCAAAAGGAGCCGGAATAGGGGCTGCAACTTGGCATACTCTCAGTATACATGTGCCAGGGTCTCCCTCATGCCACAAAAGGAGCAGGTGTCTGGAAGGGGAGTGAACTGCACCAAGTACATGCCCATGCTCAAGGCTCCATGAAGGAGCCACCAGCTGATGTTCCCGTGAGCCTCGGGATCAGAGTGGAATATAGGCTGGCCCGCCGGGGCTCCTCACCCTCCAGAGATGTCAGGAGGGTGAGGACGTGAAGGGTGTGGAGCACGAGCATGTACAGATCTTTCCTTGGCACTGTCCGGAACTGAACTTGCTGCAACTCATGCAGCCACCTGATAGTTAAAGGGCAGAATGACCAGGAAGGTCCACGGGGTAGGGGCCTGATGAAAACATCCAGATGGCCTGGTGTGGGAGTTGGGCAGGATGTGCCCTCTCACAGGATCTGGTCGAGGAAAACTCAAGCAGTGGGCAGTAAAACAGCCCTCACCTCCTGAAGTATGTGCTGGGGAGTACGAGACCTGGAGAGCCCCATGCACCGAGTGAGCATCACGGGATCCAGCCAGTCTCACCAGTCAGTTTCATTAATGATCTTGGCATAAAAAGTGGGAGTGTGCTAATAAAATGTGTAGCTGACACAAAGTTGGGAGGTATTGCCCATATGGAGGAAGACTGAAATGTCATACAAGAAGATCTGGATGATCTTGAATACTGGATTAATAGAAATGAGATGAAGTTTAATAGTGCAAAGTTCAAGGTCATGCACTTAAGGACTAACAACAAGAATTTTTTCTATAAACTGATGATGCATCAGCTGGAAGTGACAGAGGTGGAAAAAGACCTGGGTGTACTGGTTGATCACAGGATGACTCTGAGCCGGTGATATGATACAGCCATCAAAAAAGTGAATGCAATCCTAGGTTACATCAGGAGAGGCATTTCCAGTAGAGATAGGGAAGTGTTATTACCATTATGCAAGGCACTGGTGAGACCTCATCTGGAATACCATATGCAATTCTAGTTTTCCATGTTTAAGAAAGATTAATTCCATCTGGAAAAAGTGCAGAGAAGGATAACTAGGATGATCAGAGGAATGGAAAACTTACCTTATGAGAGGAGACTCAAAGACCTGGGCTTTTTTAGCCTAACCAAATGAAGGCTGAGAGGAGATATGATTAATCTCTCTGAATACATCAAAGGGATTAATACCAGTGAAGGAGAGGAGTTATTTAATTTAGGATTATTTAACTTAAGGGCCAGTTATTTAACTTAAGAAGCAGTGTTGGCACAAGAACGAATGGATATGAACTGGTCATCAACAAATTTAGACTTGAAATTAGACAAAGCATTCTAGCCAGCAGAGGTGTGAACATCCTCCCAAGGGGAGCAGTGGGGGCAAATAGCCTAACTTGTTTCAAGACTGAGCTTGACAAATTTATGGCGGGGATGGTATGATGAGACTGCCTACAATGGTATAAAGCCGATCTGTGACTGCTAGTAGCAAATATCCCCAATGACCAGAGATGGATCACAAGTGGGGGCAGGGTTCTGAGTTCCTACAGAGAATTCTTTCCTGGTGTCTGGCTGTTAGGTCTTCCCAAATGCTCAGGGTCCAACTGACTGCCATATTTGGGGTCAGAAAGAAATTTCCCCCTAGGTCAGATTGGCAGAGACCCTGGGTTTTTGTTTTTTTGCCTTCCTCTATGGAATGTGGCCCATCTGCAACTGCTAGTATCAAATATCTCCAACAGCCAGTGATGGGACAGTAGATGGGGAGGGCTCTGAGTTACTACAGAGAATCTTTCCCAGGTGTCTGGCTGGTGGGTTTTGCCCACATGTTCAGGATCTAATTGATCACTGTATTTGGGGTTGGGAAGGAATTTTTCCCTGGAGGGCTGGCAACCCTATTTTCACCTTCTTCCTCAGCAAGGGGCACTGGTCACTGGCTAGTTTGAACAAAAGTCAACAGTGGATTCTTTGTAACTTGAAGTATTTAAATAATGATTTGAGGACTTCAGTAACTCACCACAGGTTATGGGTCTGTTACAAGAGTGAGTGAGGTTCTGTGGCCTGCGATGCACAGGAGGTCAGACTAGGTGGTCCCTTCTGGCCCTGAAGTCTGAGTCTATATTTTCCTCCAGATCATTCGGTGGATTCTAAAAAGGATTTTTTTTTTCTTGTTTGAATTAATTTTGTTTTAAAAGGGTCTCTGTGACACTGATGAAAAACTATGTATTGTCATGATCTAAGATTCCTCTAAGCTGTGCGGCCATACAGCTGTTTATTAAGCCCCATGCAGGGGCTTAGGGCCCGCCGCAGCAGTGAGAGGTGACCCTTCCCACCAGCACAGACTTGCCATGGAGGGAAAAGGTGCCCCTCCCCCGGGCCCAGTACGGACCAGCCCTGGACTTACTGCAGCAAGGGAAAGGAGCCTTCACCCCTAACCTGAGTCTCACCCCCTGTACCCAACCCTCTGCCCGAGCCCTGAGCTCCCACCCACACTCCAAACCCCTCAGCCCCACCCCCCCCATATGAATATTATGTACACCATAATGGAGGTGATGTGTCACACATCACCTCCATATTGGTGCATATAACAAAATTCATTCCGCACATGGATGTGAAAAATTAAAGGGAATACTGGTCATGATAGAAATTGGTTTGAAAGCAAACTGATTATAGTGTCCTTTTAATGCCACCAAGAAACAAGTTCTTACATAAATATCAGTTGTATTCCAAACCTTAGTTTGGGACCACAAGAGTTCATGAGTCAGACTTTCCACATTACTAACACTCAGGCTGTTCTAGGAGTGCCAGGCTTGGAGTACCATTATGCAGTACATGGACTAGGGCTAGCCTAGAGACACCACTCCTTGTGACCAGGCTAGTACTCCCATTTGATTCCCTTGGTTATTGTAGTTCAGCCTCCACAAAGTTTATGATAAACCTGATGTCAAGAGATAACTTTGGTTGGCACATTATGTAATGTTTCTCTCAAGCTCTCCCTACAATCACGTCAGTGTGAGTATTTCAGGAGTGCTCTGTTTGTGTATATGTGTATAGTAAAGATGCCAGTAGATGATGGTCGAGTACATATAACATAATTTATGGGTTCTGGACAGCCAATAAAACATGTTATTGTGTTCTTGTTCACCCTCCACCCCAGGGCCGGTGCAACCATTTAGTAGGGTGCTGGCATTTGGGGGGTGCCACTTTCTTCGGCTGCCCCGGTCACCACCAGCATTTAGGAAGAGGGAGTTGGGGCAGGGGGGCGCGGGGAGGGCCGCCTGCAGCAAGTAAGGGGGGGTGTGGCACACAGGGGAACTCCCTGTCCCAGCTCACCCCTGCCCCACCTCCTCCCTGACCACACCCTGAGTGCTTCACTTCTCCCGCCTCCCAGGCTTGCAGCGCCTAAACTGATTGGCGCCGCAAGCCTGGGAGGTGGGAGAAGTGAAGCAGCCATGGCGTGCTCAGGGAGGAGGTGGAGCAGGGGTGAGCTGGGCCATGGGGATGCCTCAGGGTGGGGAGCTGCCATGAACGGGGCACCTCAGGGCAGAGGGGGTAAACTGCCGCGGAGAGGGGCTCAGGGCAGGGCTCCAGGATGGAGGAGGGCACAAGATGGAAGTTTCACGTAGAGCATGAAACATCCTTGCACTGGCCCTGCTCCCCCCTCATCCAATCCTTCAGACCTCACATTAGCAAAATGCATATTGACCTTAACAGGAAATCTGAAGTGTGAACTGTTGGTTCAGCTAGTAGGCAATCCTGAACAATTAGAAAAACACTCCATGCATGAAGAATTTCTACAAAATTTACATCATTATCTGACCTGAAAAAAGCCAAGGGGAAGAAAACAATGGGGAAGCCACTCAGTGATCACGCCATTTTGCTTTCTCAATGTGCTCATTGCTGCGTGGGATGTTTTTGAGATGTTCATGCTGTGCTACTTGCTAAAGGAAACTTTTCCAGGCAAAATATCTGTCATCTTTATGCTGAGAACTGACAAGAAAGAGGCTCTTGAATTTGTCAGTATTTAATTAGACATCAGAAATTATGATTACCACAACGAAAAAGATTTGTTTCATGTTTAGTGGGATGCTCTGTGAGAGATGGCCTCTCTGGCAGGGGGTTTATAAGCTGATACTGCTTTTCAGAATCTATCATAGCACTAGCTATTGGCTGTTCTTAAAGGGGTAGACTGTGCTTTTACAATCTGCCCCAAGTGAAGAGCAGTGGGTAGTTACACCCCCCAGGAGAATGCCAGAGAAGGAGTTTGATTTATTATGTCATAGTGCCTCCAGGTTTTTGTCTTCTTCTGGGTCAGGAGGAGTAAATTATTCCCCCTTCCCTATTTTATGGAGCAGCTACTCTGGCCAGCAATGAGAGGGTGGAGCCAGATCTCCTCTGACTTTGCCCCTTTCCTGTCGACTTCCTCACAGTGGGAAGTTTCTGACAAGTAACTTTGCTTTCCCACTACATTTGGAGGCATAATCTAAGTAGGGCTGAATGGTGAACTAAGGCTACGTCTACACTACATCACTTACAGTGGCACAGCTGCACTGATGTATCTCTGCTGCTGCAGCACTTCTGGTGAAGATGATCTAAACTGACAGGAGAGAATTCTCCCATCGGCAAGAGAAGCTCTGGATTATTCATGCCCAGGAGGGATATAAGTTATATCGCAGTAATTTGTAGTGTAGGCATAACCTAAGTGGCATCTTATTGTGTCACAGAGCTTACACAACTGTGTAATCTAGCCCTAAAGGTTGAAAATATCTGTTTGACTGCAGTAGTGATTGAAGGCAATGAGCAGGTCATAGTAATAAAGTAAACAGGAAGCCACAGAAGCCTATATTTGAAAGTATGTATTTGTATTGCAGTCATAAGTAAGGCCCCCCATGATAGACCTGGACTTCATTGTGCTAAGCGCTGTACAAACACTAAACAAAGAGGAAGTTCCTACTCCAAGGAGCTTACTGCTTAAGTATGGAGAATTACACAAAGCTGCAGAAGGGTCCCAGAATCTCACAATGTTTGTGATATACCAGAAGAATCTGCTTCTCCTCATGCTGTCAGGGATTGTATTGTTCTAACCCACTGCAAGGAGAAAATACATTTTGTATCAGGGTTTGGCTGGAATCTAACCACAGCCAGCCAATATGGTTTGGGAAAGATATAATTAATATGTTTTCAGGCCACGAGGGACTATTAGATCATTTAGTCCAAACTCCTGTATAGCACAGGCCATGGAACTTCTCCCAGTTACCCCCCTACTGAGTCCAATAACTTGTCTAGCTAAAGCGTATGTTCAAGGAAGGCATCCAGTCTTGACTGAAGACACCAATGGAGAATTGACTACATCCCTCGGTAATTTGTTGCAATCATTAATAACCCTTGTTAAAAATGTGTGCCTTATTTCTAATTTGAACTTTTCTGGTTTCTGCGTCCAGCCACTGGTTCATCATATGACCTTCTCTGCTAAATTAAAGAGACCTTGAGTACCCAGAATTTTCTCCCCTTATACACCATACTTCAGTCATCTCTTGATCTTCTTTTTGATAAAAACTAAACAGATTTATCTCTTCATGTCTCTTACTGTAAGATATTTTCTCCAGCCATCAAATCAGTGTTGTAGCTCTTCTTTGCACCACTTCCATTTTTTCCAACATCCTTTTTAAAATGTAGATGCCCGAACTGAAAGCACTGTTCAGTATTGGTCTTACCAATGCCAGTAAAATCATCTCCCTGCTCCTATTCACTACTCCCCTATTTATACATCCAAGGTTGTCATTCACCCTTTTTGCCACGGTATTGCACTAAGCACTCCTGTTGAGTTGTTTGTCCATTACCACCTCTCAATTCTTTTCAAAGTCACTGCTTTCAAGGATTTAGTCCCTATTCTGTAAGTATGGCCTGCATTCCTTGTTCCTAGCTATATGATCTTGCATTTGGCTGTGTTAGAATGTATTTTGTTTGAATGGGCCCAGTTTACCAAGCAATCCAGATCACTCTGCATGACTGCCCTATACTCATCATTATTTTCCACTTCCACCAATCTTCATGCTATCAGCAAATTTTATCAGCAGTGATTATGTTTGCTTCCAGATTATTGCTAAATGTCGACTAGCATACCAATCCCTCTGGAACCCCACTGGACACACACCCCCTGTTGATGATACCCCATTGGCAACTACTTTTTGAGATGTGACACTTAGGCTATGGCTACATTATGGGGACTATAGCTGCATAGCTACAGCGCTGTACCTATGACAGCATAACCCTGTAGTGTAGATGCAGCCTACAGTGAAAGAAGGTTTTTTTTCATTGTTGTAGGAACACCACCTCTCTAAGCAACAGAAGCTAGGTCCATGAAAGCTGTGTCTACACCTGGGATTAGGTCAGCATAGCTACAGCACTCAGGTTGTGGGTTTTTCACAGCATTGGACACCCTAAGGACATCAACTTAAGTTTCAGGTGTAGACCATTTCTTAATCAAGACAACCACAACCACCATCGTCTTCTAGTAAATCTTTTCTCCATAATGCCAGGTGCCTGGATACTGTTATTAATATTGTCAGAGGTTCTTTGTCATTTGTGTGTGTATGCACAGTGTCACAAAATGGGCCTCTTAAGAAAGGGGCCTCTGGGAGCTGTGATACTATAAATAGTAATAATTACTGTCAACCCATCACTTATAAGTTAATGGAACAAATTCTGGTTTCTAGAGACTAATTTTTGAGAGAAAGCAACTACTAAGTTAGTTCTGAATTTTTGGTGATGTTTTTACCTTAGCATTTTTCAGTTCTGAACTACTGGTGAGTTTTTTACAGTTTCTATCTACTAGATAAAAGTGGTTGTTTTTTCTGTAGTTATTCTGTTCTGTTCTTCTCACTTTGATTCTGATTCTGCAACCCTTACTGAGGAGCATGTACCCACATGTGTATTAAGATAAACTTTAACATGGGCATAAGTGCTGTTCAACACAAGTAAGGGTGACTAGAATGGTGGGTTAAGAGAAGCCTTGGGGTAAGCAGGAGTTGAATACTATCCTCAGGGGAGGAAAGCATGTGAACTAACCCAGAAGACAAAAACACTGGGCTAAATTCTGCCTTGTTACACCAGTGTATGTGTAAGGTAACTTCATGGATTTCAGAACAATTCAAGAGGTGTAGCGTTTCCAAACAAATCCTTGCAAGAACATCAAAAACATCTTGTTCCATAAAGTGTCCTCAGAGTCTTATCCCCTGATGTCACAAAGCTGTGATGAGGAGGAAGCATAGAAACAATGTTGCAGGGAGAGGACATGTCCTCACTGCTCATTCGACTTGCAGAAGTGACATAAATTGACAGGGTAGAAATAGAGCTGCTCAGGTGGGAAGCACAAGAAGTGTGAGGCTCCCTTTTCTCAGATTGTGCAGTGCAGATTCTTCATTGTAATATGACTGAGACCCAATCTAGCTCCTAGCTGCTGTGTGTGAATGTCATTTAAATAATAAATCTGTTATCCAGTTACCTCAGATCTCCTTAGCCCTCCTCAGTCTGGCTACTAGTTTGGGTAAGGCACAAAGACTGGTCTGGAGGCACTGTAGATCTCCCTCTGATGATAGACGAGCTGGCATCCAGATTCACATTATTAGAACTATTGCTCTCTTTGATAGCATTGCCACACTATGTTGTTAGCTCCACAGCATGGGTCAACAGGGCTGCTCTTGTGTGGCTCCATTCCTTTCTGAATGAATGCCGAACACCACTCAGTGCAAAAAAACATTCTCTTCTCTTTCCCCTTGCATGGACACTTGAATATGAGGTTATTTGTGTTCCATCTTCAGGACCATTGGGAGGGTAAGAGAGGAAACAGTAGTCCCAATGTCTTTAGTATGCTGATGACATACAGCTTTATGTTGCCATCTCATTAGACCTGCCTGCAACAGTCAATTGCATTACTTAGTGTCTGGGTAAGATTGGTCCATGGATGCGGGCAAGCTGGCTAATCCTGGATCCTGATAAAACAAAGTGATATTGTACTTCTGGGGGAATTCTGTGCCACTGCAGAATTAATGCCCCCTGCAGATTTTACTCTTTGCCTGCAAAACAATTGAGTCGCGTAACTCTCTTGGACAGCGGTTGAGGGATTGAGGGACATGTCTGGTTCAGGTACCAGGAGCAACCTGGGAAAATGTAAATCACTACTTTGGAGGTTGGGGCTGACTATATGTTAGAGACTCTGTCCCCCTCTTTCACTAGCATGGTGCACTTGGAGCCGTGAGGGGCAGGGTTGGGAATGCCCTAGCTGGTGGCTCCTACCATGCGCTGGGCTCCAGCTAGGCTTGGGCAGGGCTGGGACTTCCTCTTCCCTTGCACATGTCAGACACACCTCCAGGAACCTTCCCCAGCTCCAGGAGCCCTTCACTTCCTCTTTTTGCTTTTCAGACATGGAGTGGGCAAGCTGCCCCCTCATCTGCTGAATCTATATGCATCCAGACCCCCCAGGCACTCAGACTCCTCTGCTAAGCCCCACCCCCCTGCATCCAAAATAGATAATGAATATAAATGTAACTCTGTGATTTTAATAGGGGCTACATCATGTGCAAAACTCAGAACAGCCTTTCTTGCCTAGTCCATAATTGTTAAGTTCATATTCAAAGGCCACAGAAAGGAATAGGACCCCCATTGTACTAGGAAAACAAAGACCTTGCTCCAAAGAGCTTTATAGCATTGTCATCACTTCCACATGAAGTCCTCTGCTCCCATTGAGCACTTCAGAAGGAGCTTTCAATACCTTGCCGGGAGAGTCCATAGGGCAGATGGGTGAGGAGACAATTATGGAACCTGATAGAAAAGGATTGAGTATAAGAGTGCACTTCCCAACGTTAAAGACACCTGGAAAAAGCTTTGTAAGAGATGGGATTGTAATTATTTTTAGATATTAGAACTTGGTATCTTATAGAGCTAGGTGAAATTTGGAATTTCCATTCTGCTGGCAATTTTGAAATTTATTTACATTCTGAATTGGAAATTTCCTGCAAAATGATTTTTTTGAAAAAAAAATTATTTCAGGTCAGCCAAAATATTCTGTTACAATACAATCAAAATGTTATGCTCTGATTTTGACATTTTATTTTATGTATTAGAATTTATAAAATCAAATTTCAAAACAGAGTTGTCTGGAATCAAAAAATTGAAATGTTCCATTCTGAAGGTTGAAATGGAATGTATGTCTTAACCTTATTGAAACACTTTGTTTCAATTCTTTTCAAATCTAAATTTCATGAAATCAACAAGTTTCCACAGAAAGTTGTCCCTGCCAGCAGGTATATGGGATCTTGGGAAGCAATTACCACACAGGTGGGGTGCCAATTAATTTCTTTATTAAAGGAAAAAGGAAGTGGTGGGAATTTAACAATAAATTCGAAGGGATGGTGGTGTTATAGGTGTTATACAATAGACAATGATTGGTGGGCGTTTCTATGACAGTGTTAGGAGTTTCTAACAGTGGGTACAGTAAGTGGGATTCAGCACAATGGTATACGTACAGTCATAAGCAAACTTAACTTTATATGGAACAATTTCTTAGAACAGTGTGAATGCAAAACGTGCAAAAAGAATGCAAAATAAAAATGTTAGCTTCTATATAAATGGTTAACAATCTAGTAGAATGTATTAAGTGGTTGGTGCCTTATATACATGTAACGACAATGGTATTATTGTAAATACAAAAAGATATCAGCAATATGGGGATAAGTGAAATTATGCAATTGTTAGAAAATTACTGACTTAACTTTGTGAGGCTGTGATAGCAAGAGTGTACCTAAAGCTGGGTTAAAGGAAACAGGGGGAAGGGAGTGAATGATTAGTGGCAACTGATTAGAGGAGAGTGCGGCTGGAAGCAGTGAGACAACTTTGAAGCCTGCAAGGTAAGGACACGGGGCTAGAGAAGAGAGTTTTTAAGCACACCAGGGGGGGAAATATGGCGGGGGGAAAACGGACAAAGTTATTACAGGGGGAGGAAACAGCAAGGGGTTGGGAAGTTTCGTGGCAGCCAGGAGTTTGTAACAGAGAGACACGCGCGCAGAAGACACGGGCGGGCGTGGGAATTTGGAGCGGGGAAAAAACAGACAAGTTATTACAGAGAGAGAAGCAGCAAAAACCTTATCTAATCTTTAACCAACAATAGGCAAAACAACAAATATCAACAATCAAGCAAAACTTAAACAAGCAACTATACGGACAACAGAACATGTAAACTGTTAACAGGGCAGGTGAAAATACAAGCTCTATAATTCTTAAAAACTATAAACTTATTAATAAAAAAACAAACCTATGGTGCACCCTTATGCTGATGGGGATTACAGAGGCAGAGGTGGTATGTGCCCAGGGATGTGGCTGCAGCAGTGGACACAGCTGCAAGAAGCAAGCCCCGAGGGCAAAGCCCACAGGAGCGAGCTTAGCCAGCGGCTACAATTATTTTTAGCAGCAAAAAGGGGAGGGTGTCCGCGGAGTTTAGGAGAGGTTTTTAAGAAAGACCAAGGTTTAGCTTGAGTCTGTGTGTTGGGAGACAGAAACCAGCAGCTAAAATAATAAAATAAAAGTACAGAGAGTTTCACAGAGGTATTCTTACCAGCCCAAAGGAAGCAGAAGAGGCAAAAAGCAGCAACGACATCAGAAAGCTAGGTACCGGGTCTTCAATAATCGGAGATCTCTCAGGCAGCAATTCGTTCTTCATGGGGGTGGGTTCAAAAAACAGGGGTATGCTCAAAAATAAAACGAGAGTGGAGAAAGGACCCCCCAGAACCCCTGGCAGATCAGACCAGGCAGCAATGCAGGAACCTTTCTGATCTTAGTTTTAAAAATGTCTGTTTTTAAAGGCAAACACCGAACCCAGGTTTAACAAGGTAATAACAGGACTAACCCTTTGAACAGGGCAGTGGTCCCACTTAGCACAAGTGGCCATCCCTTTGAGAAGGGCAATGGCTCTTGGTAAACTACTTTAAGGGGCCCTCCCTTTGAGAAGGGCAGTGGCCCTGGTAAACAACTTAACAGCCAGGGAAGGGGCGGCCACAGGAGGAGAACAAAATGGAGTATGGGGACAGCTGTAAGAAAACAAAATGGAATAGGGGGATAGCTGTAACAGACAAAAGTTTCAATTTTAATGAAACATTTCCAACAGAAAAAACATTTTGTCAAATTTTCAACTATCATCTCATAGAAAGAGTTCTCGTCCAAAGAAGTACATTAAAAACCTAAAAAATCAGCATTCCAATGTATAGTCCTATTAAACAGGAAAACAGATTTTTCTTCCCACTGAAAACTGCCAGCAGTAAGACATTTAATTGTGCAGTTTATTGAAGTGAATATTACAATATTCGAGTTAACAGACTTTGACCTTAACTGGTTAATCGGTTGTTGATAATGTTGAATTTGAATGTTTTATATAAAAGACCTTTTGCTATTAAGCTGAGTGAAATGTTCTTTCACAGCTTCTATAATTAATGTATTCCTGGATGTCTAATTGATTCACAATTTGTATCTGTTTTATTAATTCCTCAAAAATTAACGCTCATTTTCTACCATGTAAGATCACTCTCTTTTTAACCACTACTTTTATGAGATTAAACTATGAATACATGATACTTTAGCAAAGCTATAGTTATGACAAAGATGGCACTTCCATTTATGTTCTTATTTCTAGGCATTTTCAGGGTTCAGAAAACACATATTCCTTACTTACAAAAATGTTGATACTCATTTTGTGCTTGGATAAGTAACAAAGAGATTTCCTATGCCCTGTTTGGAAAAACCCTATTGTAAAAGGATGAAGTTATAAACATTTGAAAATGGAATACTTCTCATGTCCAATGTGTTGCCTTCCTTAACTTTTGCAACAATAGGTTGTTTTGCTAGTCAGGCTTTTGGTCTCACTTCCTGCTGAGTTATACGAGGACACTTGACAATGTGCCTGTTAGTGTATGTCTTGGTAAACTTGAAAAGTAGTTAGAGGCAAGTTTTGAAAGACCTTGCTTCTAGCTATAATTATTTACAGCTTGTGTTCTCATATTCCTAAAATAGTAATCAGACATTTCCATCTGCTTGGAGTTAAACAACTAAGATTAGAACAAGGCACCGCAAAGGATGGCGAGTGAGGAATGGAGTGAAATTATTTTATCAGCTCTGTGGCTTTTTTGATTGACTACTCAGTACTGGGGCAAAATTCATAACAAATATTATTCACAATAAACAGTTTGACCTACTCTAGTTTGATCTGCTCTACTCATAACAAAGTCTGGAGGTATTTTTAGCCCAATGTATGTAGCCCAAAGTGATTTCAATAAGCACTAAACATTTAGATGCTTAAACAATATTGGACCTTTTGTACAGAACCACACTAAAATGCCCAATCCTGTAAAATAAATACTCATGCAAGTAGTTATATTGATTTAAACGGGACTTTTTGTAGGAGTGGTGGCTTTCAGAACTGGGCCTTAAGTGTAACCCCATAACCTTGCTTAGGCCATCAAATAATTTATACCTTCTTTGACAGGGAAGATCCAGTCAGTCCTTTGTGTCCCTGGTGACAGCAGTTTAAGGATTTAAGCTCTCTAGTCCTTTTAAAACTTTTTCTTTAAAAGAAACTAATCTTCCAATATATATTTTTCATTTTCACTGAGACACAATTGCTCAGTTGTGCACATTGTCCAACCTCCCAATGCTTTTCTTTTTCATTAGTTACCCCATCCCTAAAAATGGCACGGTCACACATGTGGTATACATGATGCCCCCTGAAGATCACGGTCTCCTAGTATAACCTTGGGATAGATAAATCAGCTTTCAGAAGTGCAAAACACTTAAATACCTTTGAAAATCTGGACCTTTGTTCCTTTCTTGAGGGGCACAACCTTTTCCTATGCACTCAGCCAGTGTCTACTAAATTATTCAAAAAAACTGAAGAGCTGTCCTTTGTTCATATAGTATTTTATAGGAATTTGGAAATTATGCATAAAACATGCTGAATTATATTGGTTCCTACAATAAGGACAATGGGAGTGAAAAATCCCAATATGTTGATAAAACATGTGTGAGGGTAAATAGTCATGCTGTGGAGTTCCTTACTTTGGGTATCTAATGTACATCCTAGGAATCTTTATAGCCAGTATTTTCTAAGCCTGCACTACTTCCAGATCCTAAAATAATCCCATTTATCTCCTGTAAAATTTTTGACTAAAAAATTACCTTTCCCTGACTGGCCAGGGGGAGAAAATAGATAGGGATAATCAGATTTTTAGAGGGAAAAGATCTGTGGGGCCATGTTCTCTGTGACCAAAAGATCTGACAAAGATCACTCTTTCAGGACAAGGGCAAGTAAAGAAGTGCAAGCACAGGACTAGGGGCCCTACTTTTTATAAATCCACAAATTGAAGAAGAATTTCTAAAATGTCCTGACTGCTTACAGCACTTCCCATCCAATGCAGAGCTGCATAGGATCCCTCCTGACATGCCATACCAGAGAAATTGGCAACCGAGCTTTTCACAGCACAAAATGAAAGTGTATGTGATGGATGACTGCAGTCATTACTTTGATCTGAAGGGTAGATTCATCCTGGCTCTGATGTAGATTCTGGAGCAGTGACAGAAGTCATGGCCTTGTGCCTCCTTACTCAGAGCTGCAGGTGCAACCTCTGACACAGGGCAGGATCCAGGGGTGTCCCAACATGCACCCCTATTTGGAAGAGACCCTTTGGGCTGCTTTAGGGAGCAGAGAATCACCAGGATGCTTGACTGCCCCGGTCACACCTGCTTCTACTCCTCCCACCCCCTCCCTAGGGTTTGCCGTCTCTGGTTTTTGACTGGAACTATTGTATCAACCAGGCAAGGTACTAACAAACTTCAACAGGACTTTATTTTTAAAGTGGAAACCTCTTTACCAAGCTGCTGCTGCACCCTCTGTAACTCTCACTCTGCCTCCTCAACTCCTCTCTCCTCCTTTCTGTTTCCTGTCCTTTCAGACTCCCAACAGTCAATGCTCCTAGTTCTAATAATTTCAAGCAACATCTAAACACCACAGAACTGCTGGTCAAAAAGGGACCCTAGTGGGTCCGGTCAGCACTGCTGACCTGGCCGTTAAAAGTCCCGTCAGCGGTGCAGTGGGGCTAAGGCAGGCTCCCTGCCTGTCCTGGCTTTGTGCAGCTCCCAGAAGCGACTGGCATGTCCCTGTGGCCCCTAGGTGCAAGGGCAATCGGGGAAGCTCCGTGTGCTGCCACCATCCCCAGTGCCACCTCCGCAGCTCCCATTGGATGGTAACTGTGGCCAATGGGAGCTGCAGGAGTGGCCCCTGGTGTCACAGGCAGCACGCACCACACAGAGCCGCCTGGCCACGCCTCTGCCAAGGGGATGGACATGCCGGATGCTTCTGGGAGCAGCACAGAGCCAGGGCAAGTAGGGATTCTCCCTTAGCCCCATTGCGCCACCGACCAGGAGCTGCCTGAGGTAAGTGGTGCCCAGCTGAAGCCTGTATCCCGAATCCCCTCCTGCACCCTGTCTCAGGTCAGAACTCCCTCCTGCACCCTAACTCCCTCCCAGACCCCACATCTGCACCCCAACCCCTTGCCCCAGCCCTGAGGCCCCTCCCACACCCAAACACCCTCCCAAAGTCTGCACCTCAAACCTCCTCCCTCACCCCAAACCTCTGTTCCAGCTCTGAGCCTCCTCCCACACTCCAAACCACTTGTCCCCAGCCCATAGCCCCCTCCTGTATCCCAAACCCAACATTCCCATCCCAGAATACCTGTCCTGTCCTGGCTATGTGCCCACACCTCCTCCTGCACCTCAATCCCCTGCCCCAGCCCTGAGCCCCCTTGGCCCCAGCCAGGAGCCCTGTCATGCATCCCAAACCCAGCCCCACCCCAGAGCCCACCCCCCTAGCTAGAGCCCTCACCACCTCCTGTACCCGAACCCTTGCCCCAGCCCAGAGCCCCCTACCACATACTGAATCCCTCCTCATTTCTGACCCCACCCTGGAGCCTGCCCCCCTAACTGGATCCCTTACCCCTTCCTGTACTCCAACCCCCCGCCCCAGCCCAGTGAAAGCAAATGAGAGAAGGGGGATTGAGTGAGTGGGGATGAGGCCTCAAAGAAGGGGTGGGGTCTCAGGGGCGGGGTGGGGGTTGGAGTAAGAGTGTTCAGTTTTGTGCAGTTAGAAAGTTGGCAACCCTACCCCTTGCCGCAGACTCTCGACTCTAGTGCATTTTCCTCCACCCCTTGGAGGGCCTTACTATGACCAGGAAGGGTGATTTTCATCATCCTGCTCACTGCTGCCTCTTCTGCCCCTCTGGTTCCATAGGAAAGGGCTTATAACAGAGGAAGAACCTGCTTCTGCCAACTGCATTGGGGAGATTGTAGTAATCCTGGCCCATTGCTGAAAGGAAACTGGAGGTGACATCCTGGTCCTGCCAAAGTCCATGAGAGTATTTCAGTTGATCCAGTGAAGCAAAGATTTCACCCCAGAAGTGCAGGGATTTCTGTACACATTCAAACCCAGTTTAGTGCTGGGAGTGGAGAGTGGGGGTGCTGTGGGAAGTGAGTTAGAGAAGTGGCACATCCTGCACCTCCTCCTGGCACAAACATCACAATTTTTGAAGTAATAATAATATAGACAGAGATCCTCAAATGTACAAGACACTTTACAAACCTTAGGCAAGACATATTTCCTGCCCTAAAGTGTTTATTGTCAAAGGACAACATTGTCTCTCATCCTCTGCATCCACCTCATAACATCCATACCGTCTTGCTTCAGCCTTCAGTTTACAGTGTAAAACTCATTCGATATCACATTCATTTCTATGACAACAGATTTTAATGTTGCTGATGAATACGTTTTACTTTTGCTCGTCAGCTAAAGTTCATTTAATAGATAACAGCACAAGGTGAAGGTAACGCTTACTTCCATGTGTTGGTTCAAGGTACTATGACTTTCTAATACAAGTGGAGGCCAGATGTATTAAAATACATTTGAGGCTACAATCTTGCGAACATTTATGCACATGCTTAACTTTACCGCTAATGAAATAAATGGTACTACTCACAGTCATAAAATTAACACATGCATAAGTGTTTGCAGGATCAGGGCCTAAGTCATTCTAGGACCAATTATTATCCCAAAGCCTGGCATCGTAGTTTGTCGCGTGTAGACAGTCATCTTCTGCATTAAATTTTTAAGTCACTGAGAAAATATCTACTTTCTCTGATGTAGAATTGACTTGACTTTTGGTGTTTAGAGAAAGATGCACTCCCTCTGATTTCTAATATTCTGCAGCTTTTTGAACTTTTTCAGAAGGCACGCTCGGAGTCTGAAGAAGTTCAAGTTTTAAATGTAGCATTAGGAGCTATTGACAGTCCAAAGACTGCTGGGTTTATTTTTTTTTTCTATGTTCACAGCTACATGTTTTTACATTTTTTTTAGAAGCATTTTCTTTCAAAGTTATCCAAAGTAGATCATGGTGGCCTAATGGAATTTCCGTATTACCATTAAAATCTTCTCCACGATTTCCTTTGAAGTAGAGCTCATTTTCTTATACTTAAACTATCAAAGTTTATAAACTATAAAAAAAAATTACTACTATTTCAGTTTACAAGGATCTTTCAGATAGGGCTTATCTACAGTGGTGCTCTACGCTGCTTGTAATTTTGTTTAAAGTGGTTTGTTCTGAGAAATCAACTTCTAAGGTCAAACTGACCTCCTTCATAAAGAGGTAAGAAACTCTCTTTATCCCTATAATTTGACCAAGAACTATTTTTCATTGTCTGGATACCAAAAAAACCGGCTTTTTACTTTTCTGTATGAAAGTGACTTTTTCTCAAGTCATGTTTGAGAAAGATGTTCTACCTTGGAACCTGATTTTTGTTCCATATACAGACCTCTTGACCAAAGCCGAATACCTGAATACATCAACCTCAGGGTGTCTCTCAAAACTCAGTCAGATGATCACACCTTTACATTTAACTACAATTACTTTAACTGATTGAATCAAGTTAGCATAGTGAGAGTGTCCAGGTATTTTAGGTACATCCAGCCAGCCCCACTGCATTCATAGTCATTTTTAAGAGACTGCTTGAGTGGTTGTTTTTTCCCTTTATGATTCAGTTGTCTTTCCTCTGGTCTTGTGACAAACCTCAATCAATTCCTTAGATCAGGGAAAGATTGGTAGGAAACCCTAGTTAGAAAAACTGGAGACAGAAATCAAGAGGACTTGTATGGTTCATCTGCAAAATTTGGGGTGTGGGTGTGCTTTTCATTCTGTCTCTTCCTCTAAAGAACTTTAATTTAAAAATGGCAGATCTCCTAAGGTATTACTCCTGTCACCAAACACAACATGGCATGAAACTAACCCTTGGCTTATCATGCTTCTGTAGCCAGAGACGTGATGAGGGCCACTTTCTGGATGCTCTGATTTCCCTAACTGTGCAGAACTTCTGTTCAGATCAGAGATAGTTTGATGCAAAGAGGAGAGTGAAGTTGTATTTTACAGACAAGAGAGTGGAATGTTCTGAGAGAGGAAGAATTAGAGGTAATCCTGTGCTCTAAAGCTTACAGATAATATTTATAGTTATGAGTTTTCTTATCATAAATATTAAAATGTTATAACATTAACAACACAATATGTCAACATATACAAAGATTTCAATCCCCATTAAAATCTTCTCCCTCCAACAAAATTTGCTAGGCTGTTCATCAGTGCTGAGCCTTTTTTAAAGAATTTTTAAAAGGGAGGAGAGCAAAAGAAAGCCAGTGGCTAACGTGCTGCACAAAAGAATGATCAGAACTATATATTTAACTATTTAAGAGTGAGGCAATAAAATCCTATTCATGCTGTAAACTTTTCATTCTGGATGTATAGGGAATACATGGCACATGCAAATCGATGTAAAGACTATGCCGGTAAAAGTTTTATACTACTGCACACCACATAGTGTATTTTAGTTATGCATATGTTTTACAGAAAACTATTTTGGAACTGTTAGAGATTTTAAAATATTCATTGGGATTTTTTCATAGCCCTCTTCCTGTAAAGCCAGGGATGCTGTACCATGAGTCAACTATATTGATCTTTGAGAGGGGAAGAAAATAACTAATATACTTCTAAAATTTCAAAAAGCTATCAAACACTTTGATCCTGCAAAGAGTGGGTAACTTTATGCACCATCAGTAGTCCCACAGATGTCAACTGAATTACCATACTTAGTGTGTAAAAATTACACATATACTTCAGTCTTTGCAGGATTGAGGCCTAAAGCTTCAATACTACAAAAAGTTTCACATGGGCCTATGCAGAATCCCACTGAACTCACTGGGGTTCAGTGCAGGGGTCTATCTGTCCTGGGCTAATTGTAGGATCAGAGCTTATTCTAAATTTTTGTACAGAAAAATGTCACCTAATGTAAAGTCCCTAATGGAAAGTAAATGTTGACTCTTTAATTTTTACTGTCCCTGCGCTCAGATATGAGGTAGTAATGCTAGATCAGTTCATATTTCACATTGTTGTGGTCATTGACTGAGAAAACAGACTCTAAAACTGATGAAAGTGTGGGTCACAGCCATGCATTTTTAGTGTATGCTTAAGATCTCAGGCAAACCTGGTGTGGCAAAGGCAGTAGTCTGTTGAGAAGCAAGATGCCCCAAAGCATTCCTCTCTTCCTGTGGGAGAGAAGATGTGGGGCCCCCTGAACAATTCCACTTTCACAATTGTGTTTTAAGGAGCTTCTTTAATGCACTACTCTCTGCTCCGGCTCTGTGGAAACATTTTCATACCATCTTTCTAGTGTCACCACATAAAATGTTAATTGTAATCAATTACTCTTTTCGAACATAATTCCTGCTTCAGGACATCTTATTACAAATGCTCCTAAATCAACTTTCAAATTTAGTACGTGAACCACGTGTAGCTCAAGTTACATGGGCAAATAAAGTGTTCACATTATCTTTAGGATTCTATTCAGGTCTTATGAATGATAAATATTTAAGGAAAGGAGAAAATGTCATAACATCCTGGATGAAATTATGATACTGCAGACAAGCAGAGATTCATTTATTTCAGGCACTGCACTGCCTCTACACTATCATGCAGTCATCTGTTTTCTTGGGAGGCCAAGGAGGGAGCATATAGGGGATATATTATTTATTGCTTGTGCTACAGAAGCACCTAGATAAGCCTCACATTGTGTTAGGCACTGTACATACATATGGTAAAAGACACTGCTGGCTGCAAAGAATAGTTGCAACAAAAAGGGTGAAGGGAAATATTATCATCCCCACTTTACACACAAAGAATTGGGGTGCAGAGAGTAAGTTATGGGCCTGCAGCTAAAACCTGAACACAGATTTCCTAACTCACAGGCTAATAGCTTAATCACAAAACCATCCTGCCCCTCTAGGGTTGGCTGTGAGCTGGAACAGGCCACTGATGTGTTGTGAGGCCTTGACTGATTAGCCTGGGTTTATGTAAGGAACTGAGACTACATGAAGTGTGTATAATTTGTATGTTGTATATCTAACTAATAGCAGGATGTACATAGCTTGTGGATACGCAGCTTTTATTGTTTTATGAAGCATCTAAATACAAGGCTTATTTTTCAACGAAACATTAACAATGCCTACTTTGTTATAGCTTAAATGCTTCTCTCCACTGTTGGCTGCAGTTTTCTAGTGGAGTTGGAACTTTGGCAAGTAAAATCTGATTTAAGAGACTCACTGCTAACAAATGAATAATATAAAATAAAAAGGATAAAGTGGAGAGACTGGCCATCCTGCCCCCCATCCCTTGATCAGTCCCTGGACAGAACCTTTCACTTGCTGATCTCCACTTCCTGCAAGGATGTTGGGATCCAAAACCTCTACCACATCATTTCCCCCTTCTTCTGGTTCATGCAAATGTCCGTCCTTAGGCCATGCTAGGTGAGGTAGTGGAAACTGGATGGGTGAGTAGACCAGGGATCTTACACACATCATTCCTCCCATACCCACCTCCCCGTCTCCAAAGGCTTGACAGCCAGTCCCTTGAGACCAAGCAAATATTGTTAGCATCCTTGAACCACCTAGAAATGGTGTTCAATAGGTCATTGATGAATAAATTTGATACCAGCACCAAGCCTTGTGAGAGTCTGTTCTTCGGTACTCTCCAGGTGCTGCTCTGTTGCCAAGTGCCTCCTGAATACATCTACCTCAACACATCATGCTCAGTTGCCCATATCAGAAGAACTCTTGACATCTTGTACAGCAGACCAGTGTGCCAGATGCAGTCAGAAGCTGCTATAAAGTAAAAAACAAAAAAAAAGACAGTTCCAGTTTTCTTCTTCTCTTGAAATCCCTTTTCAATGTACATACTATGATTTGGTTGAAAACCTGCCTGATCCTCACTCAAAAGTTGTTCTGTCATGGACATAATTCTCTGAATTTGTAGCTAGAACTCAGGAGTGATATCGGGTGATAGCCAGGTAAAGAGTAATATTTACTTTGCTTTGGTAAAGTTATCGCCTTAGATTTCTGCTATATCATGGGTAGCATGTTCTCCTGTATAATACAGGACATAAAAATAGACAACCAGTGTTGGCTTTTCTTTCCAAGATGATGTTGTAGTTGCGGTGATACACTGTCAAAGCCACAAGATTTTCTTATTTTCATTGACTTAGGAGCCGTTTCTATTTCTACCCTGGAGAATTGTAGGAAGCTTTTGTCTTAATTGAGCTGTTGGCATTGTTTGTATTGATGCCATTGTTCTTTGATTGACAGCTCAAAAATATTATCTTTGTCTACGTTAGTGATGTTCGGTGTGTGGTGGCATTGTTTGGAGAGATCATTTGTTGCTGTGTATCTGGTGAGTTCTGTGGTGAACTGGACTTCCTGATTGGAGTCTATCTTTTCTGCTAGACCTTGACATGTCCATTTCTGAGATTACTTTTTCCTTGTCTGTTCTTTGGGCTACATTCAGACTCTGTAGGTGACGGTTGGCTCAGCCATATTTTTCATAAAAGCTGTAATTTATGAGGTTGAAACCAGAGGTTATGAATTGACTGGCAGTAAGGGAATTAACATGCCTTTCCTGAAGGCAAATAACATCAATATTGTGTCAGGAGGCAAAGTGTTCAAGAACAGGCTACTTTGCGGCAGATAGACCCTTAACATTCAACTGTAGCACTTCAAGTACAGGACCAACACTTATAGCATTTCCTTGTCTGGGTCCAGAGTAACCAGGACCCAATAGATAAAAATAAGCTGCATTGGTGCAAATCTGCAGTAACTCCACTGATGTCAGTAGAGCATAAATTAGAGCATAATTTACCCCGCTTAATTTTAATTGTAACCCTGCCATTTTTCAAATCAACCTCTGATTGTTTAATCAGGTGTATTTCCACATAACTCTGCAACAAACCACAAATCAGCCATCCCCTTAATCAGCAAATGACATGAGAATTAAACAACTATGGACATTTTTTCTCCGGCCACAAACATAAACATCCTACTATGCATGCTGAAATATGTACTTTACTTCCGTACGTGTTTGGCCAACATAGCCTGTTTATTCACTGCTCTAAGGATTAGGAATCTTGTCAGTATGATAATGCTCCAGTGTTGCTGGCAAAATGCCTTCAGTCTCTATATTTCTGAGGAAATGATTCAATAATGGGCTGACGTACATTGCACAGCTTTGCATTCTGTACCTTCAGACTTTATTATTTATCACTTCATGTTTGCATGAATTAGAAATAGAACTAGAAGAAGAAGCACATTAGTAGAATGCTTTCCCATGGATAATTTGTGCTTAACAGTCTTAGAAGTAAGAAAAAAACAAAACTGCAAATACGTCATCAGATATTCCTTTTGATAATAACTGGGTGAAAAACAGGTAGGCCTAGTTATTGTTTTCTGAAAGGACAAGGTGTTCATGTTCATTTGTTGTGCTTTTCCCAACAGTACCAATGATTATGAGCTATAAGAACAACTAATCTCTACACTGCCCAACGTCCTTTAGCCCCATTCTGATGCTGAGTAAAAGTAAAATCAGAATTTTTTGGTGCATCATGAAATTAAATCCTGACTGGGCCAGAGTAAAAGCAGGAGGGTGATTGTTGTTACTGATAAGAGAATATTTATGTTTGCCTAGAGCATAGGGCTGAGAGTCAGCATACCTGGCTGGTGTGCCAGTCTCTGCCAGCAACTTGCTTTGTAAGCTTGGGCAAGTCACAAGAGGCCTGTATTTCAGAACACGCGAATCCAGCTAAGTGAATGGGAGCCGCTGTTGTTCTGCTCTGAAAAATCAGGCCACTAACCTACTGTAGACTCTGTCTCAGTTTATCCATCTGTAAATGCATATAATTCTCTTTGCCTGACATACAGAGGGGCCTGATTCTCTGTTGTCCTGCATATTTTGTCTTTGTTTACACCTGTGCAAAGTGGGTGTAAAACACTGCCGGGTCAGAAGCATTTGACCTTGCACTGGGGTAAATGACTACATGGGGAGCAGAGAAAAGGAGAATCAGGCCCAGGGCATTTTGAGGATTCATTCATTCATATTTTAATGTGCTGTAAGATCCTTGACTGGGCTAATTGTTACTGTATTATAATTAATGAAACAATTCATCAGATATGAATGGAGGAGCTTCACCTTCTCTATAGGAAACAAGCTAATAATGATTTGATTTATGAAAACAAGTCTTATGGGTAATGTTTACAAGCACATGCATTAGAGATTTTGTAAATCAGGAGACTACATTTCTTTTTATGATTTTTCTTCCTAGCTGAGCTCTTCTACACTGTGGTGCCAGAGTTTGGGACTCTGCAGAGAGCTGGCTGTGACAAAGACTAAGTATGACTTTGTAAAAAATACTACGCCAAGTATTAATCAATTAAAAATATGATTATTGTCAAATAGTTGGAGCCTATAAAAATACTGAACAGTTGCAAGAACAAATAAGAAAACCAAATGACAGAGGAAGGAAAATGATGGCATAAAATGTGAACATTCCAGTTATTACTGTAGATTTGACTTGATTTTGTCAGTGCTGCACCTAAATAAACCTCACTGCAGCAAGGATAATAATCTTCTGCTCCACTGATGCACGTAGTGATGCCAAGACTAGAGGAAAGGTGGAGTGACTGAAAATATTGGAGGCTGATGCTGATCTGTGAATTTAAATGTAAAGCTGTGTGCATGTCAAATGGTAATAAGATCTGAGCGCATGCTGCAAAAATAGCTTTGTGAATGTTCATACAAAATTTTAAATAATCTATGTGATTCTCTTCCCATATTTTGTTTATATTACTTCATCACCTAGAGCACTCACTTTATAGAGGGGCTTCATTGTGCTAGGAACTCACAGCTCTTGAGACAGAGGTTGTCTCTTGTAGTTTAATACCATGTCTACGCTAGAGAGCTTACAGTGGCACAGCTGTGCCGCTGTAAGATCGCTCAAGTAGCTGCTCTGTACTGAGGGAAGAGAGCTCTCCCGTCGGCATAATAAAACCACTTCCACATGCAGCTGTAGCTATGTTGGCAGAAGAAGCTCTCCTGCTGACATAGCACTGTCCACACCAACGCTTCTGTAAGTATAACTTATGTCGCTTAAGGGGGTGTTTTTTCACATCTCTGAGTGACATAAGATATGCTGACAAAAGTGCTAGTGTAGACATGGCCTAAATAGAAAATACAGACAAAGAATGAGAAAGAAAACAGAGAAGTGAAGTGATTGGCCCAAGGCCATGCAGCAGGTAAGTGGCCAGTCCAGAAATGGAACCTAGATCTCCTGACTCCCCATTCAGTGCTCTAGTCAGTGGACCAGGGTCCCTGTTACCCGTGAGCCCCTCTGCTTCCATTCTTTCTCCTTCACCTCACACCTAACAAGGCCCTGAGGCAGCCAGGTGCTGCTTTTCCCTGAATTCTCCTTTCTTGGTGTCTCCTCCTTGTCTGGATTCCAAAAGGTGGAGCTTTGAGCATGGAGAAGGAGAGACAATCTCCATGGCTCCAGTTCCAGCATCACAGTGGTCCTGGGTAGTAGCTGGGAGGAGGTAATACAAGAGAAACCCCGCTTATACTCTGCAGCTGCATGAGAGTCTGCCAGAAATGTGAGTCATACCCAAAGTCAAAAAGAGTCCCAGGCAGAGATTTTCACTTTTTTATTTTTAAAACTGTGAAAAAAGAACAGAGTGGAGTTTCAGATTATATGTAGGCCCCAGCAGTGGGGCCTGGCCTCATAGTTTAAGAGAACTTGATACAGAGTATAGGAGATGAATACTGGGCCTCCATCTAGTATTTCTTGTGGTTATTGGGATTCCAATGAAGATCCATGCTGGAGCATTGTTTAGAAATTCCCTAAGATTTTCTGGACCTCTTCTATCCAGTTTGTTTCTTTCAGTTTTAAGAAATGTTAAAACTAGAAAAGTTACATTTGAAATGTTCTTGTCTGTGTGAAATTTCTGGATAAGTCTCAGATGGACTCTTCAGGACTCTTTCATTATAATTCATAGATTCCAAGGAAAGAAGAGACCATTGTGATCATCTGCTTTAACCTCCTGTATAACACAGGCCATAGAACTTCCCCAAAACAATTCTTAAATCATATCTATTAAAAAAATTCCTAACTTGAGTCAAAAAATGTCAATGACAAAGAATCCATCATGACCCTTGGTAAATTGATCCAATGTTTAATTATTCTCACTGTTAAAAATTTACACCTTATTTCCAGTCTGAATTTGTCTACCTTCCACTTCAGTGTTGGATTGTGTTGTACCTTTCTCTACTACATTGAAAAGCCCATTATTAAATATTTGTTCCCCATGTATGTATAGACTGTGATCAAGTCATCCCTTAGCCTTCTCTTTGTTAAGCTAAATAGATTGAGCTACCTGAGTTTACCACTTTAAGGTGTTTATTTTCTAATCCTTTAATTATTCTTGTAGCTCTTCTCTGCACCCTCTCCACGTCTTTCATGAATTGTGGAGACCAGAAGTGGACACAGTATTCCAGCAGTGGTTGTACCAGAGCCATGTACAGAAGTAAAATAACCTTTTTATTCCTTCTTGAGATTCATGCATCCAAGGATTGCATTTGTCCTTTTGGCCACAGCATCACACTGGGAGCTCATGTTCAGTTTACTGTCAACCACAACCCCCAAATATTTTTTCAGAAACACTTCTTAGGAGAGAGGTCCTCATCCTGCATATGTGGCCTACATTCTTTGTTCCTAGATGTATATATTTATATTTAGCCATATTTAAATGCATAATATTATATAGTTACTTTTTTTTTGTTTTGCTTCATCCTCACTGAGTTTATTGGCCGGCATGCAACTTTTTCAAGTAAAAGGTTTGCGTACTAAATTGTGTTTGGGTTACTAAACTGCAAGAAATCTGCCATAAAATTTCAGCAACTTAAAATTTCAAAGAAGAAATTAAAGAATGGAATCTTCCTTAAAATTTTCTAAAGCCATAATCTGAGACCTTCTCTCCTAGTCCTGTCTAGAATCAGGCATTATATATCTTGAACTAGGAACATATAGGTTGTTTTTCATTTATATGGGAAATATTCCCTCTAGGAATCACAGTAGTTATGTAACCACTCCCTGGCTTTAAAAGGTAGGTCTCTACAGAGCTTTATGGGAAAGAGAATGTGTGTGTGTGTTTGCAGATCCATCTGAAATGGATAAATTTGTGGATAATTTCAGATTCCCTATACTAGAAGGCTACATGCAAGTGAAACTTTTCCCCCTTGAAGCATTAAAACTAACTATTGGTCACGTGAAGGCTTTCTTCTGTGATTTTTCACACTTCATTTCAGACTTATTTAAGGCTCTATTTTTCCAAAGGAGATAAGACTCCTGTTCCCTTCAGTAGGCTTTGGGTCAGATGCCCTTTTTAGATTCACAAAATGCTTGACAGAAAGATAACTGGCACTTTTTTTTATACAATACGCAATCCCTTCTGTACCTTCAGCATAAGATTTGTTGGGTTGAATGTTAACAGGAGCTTCTCACCATGCTGTTTCCATTTTGTATAGATTACTGATAATGTATGAGACTGTTCCCGCACCTGTTCTCTGCACCTTCCATCTCCACATGCCTGCATTCTCTCACCCCAAAGTAAAGTAGAACTCCCAAAATGACTAGTTATGCATGTATTGTCTAGGAAAATATCTATAGTCACCTTCTGAGGCCTGGGCCCTGGACAGGCGAGTCACCACCATGAATGTGGGAAGTGTTAAATTGTCAGTTTCAAGACTGCCCTTCTTTGATATATTGTGTGCTGGGTAATTAGAGGACTCCATGCTTGTAAAAGGAAACCGGCTCTTTATTAAGAGAACCATTCACAGAGATGCTACAAATGCAACTATCATTCTAGCCATGTGCACAGAGACTAAGCTCCTGGACCCCACTCCAAACTCTTTGCTCTTGTAACGGTTGCTCCTCCCTCCAAGTTCCATGCAGGTTTCTAGTGTCCTTGGCTGCACTGGGAGCCAAATCATCCCATACAGCTTCTGAATAATGGACCCTCAGATGACCTTCTCTCGGTCTGTATGTTGGAACGAATCTGGCTTTTTGGGTTAAGTTGAGTAAGAAAAAGTGAATTAGAGAGTTGAGTACAGTAAGAACACCCAATCCCCAGCCATTAGCCAATCTTACATTTACATGAGGGGAATTTTAGCTCAAGCACCTAAGATGATCTCAGTGCTGTTGGGGGGACATGGAGATTATGATTTACTTGGTATTACAGAGACTGATATGTTTCTGGAATATCAGTACAGAAAGACCCAATTTATATAATAAAGATCATGAGGTTAAAAAAGCAAATTGTGTAATGTTATACATATGCATATAACACACACACACACACACAAGCACTGCAGTGGAGACAGATTCATTGATTAAAATAAGGAATGTCATATATAAGCTATACTGGGTTAGACCAAAGGTCCATCTAGCCCAGTATCCTGTCTTCCAGCTGTGGCCAATGCCAGGTGCTTCAGAGGGGATGAACAGAACAGGTAATCATCAAGTGATCCATCCTCTGTCATCCACTCCCAGCTTCTGGCAAACAGAAACTAGGGACTTCAAAGGTCCAGGATAGAGTTATTTTGGAGATCTTGTCCACCAAGGAACAGAAGATGCTGAAGTATTTTTAAAGCAAATGTTAAGAAAAACAAAATTAAAAGACATAATTAGGAATAATGAAAAGAAATATTAGAATAATGAGAGGGGTTAATTACTGAGTTCTCGCTTTAACAATACATACAACTTTAAAAACTAAAACACAGGACATATGATTTATTATCAGAAAAATCTTTAGCATTAATAGAGGATAATTTTAGTCCAGAATGTGCAGGAAGCAACAAAGGGCAATACTGCATCTGAAAGCAAGGGTAGCGTAACAGATTGGAAGATGAGGAAATATATGGGGCTACCTCAATTTAATTTCTAATCTAAAGGATGACCTTTAGCTGTGTGGGGTCGCCCTAGTAATGCACTCAATGGATATAAGCCAACAATCCATAGTCCCAGAGGCAAAAGTGTTATCCACTGAGCCACAGTGACAGTAATGTCCTTCAGTAAGGTCTAGAATTTTAAAAGCAGAGAATATCTCTCCTCCAAAGTATACCACCCGAAACTCTGTTTCTTAAATGTTTTCTTTTTAACGCACTTCTTCCTAATATTTATTGCTAGTTTCCAAAGACGGCTCTGATTTTTTTTTTTATGTTTTCCTGATTTCTCTGAGAGAGAGAGCTGAATTATACAGGAAACCTTGGCTTCCAAAGCTCAGTGCTTAACTTTTAATGTGCAAATGATGTAAACTGAGTTCAGTGGTGTGTGAGAAATGCTAACAGGTCATTTGGCTTATGAGATTTAAAAGATATTGTCATTATCTAATGCTTTCTCACTGTTATCCCTAAGTGAGTAGATTTAGGCTTCGTATATGGGATGTAGGACTTATGGTATGTTCTTAACTTGTCACCTTTTAATAGCTAACACGATTTCAATTTTATATATTTTAAAAATAGAATCTATTAATGTACTCTTTTGTTATTCTTCAGTAAACCATTTTGAGTGTGCTTAAACTGTATGAAGCAAACAGAATGAGATTTTTAGGCCATGACTCTTATTGTTTCAAAGCTCCCCATGACGCTGCGCCTCTGATCTTGAACTTCCTCTCTTTGTATCACAGCATTTGTGGCTGTCTGGCTCTCAGATTAGTGGGGTGCCAGAGGGCCACTGCTCAGGCTAAAGAGAAGGATACTCCTCCAGCTTGGTAGTGGAGGGGAACCCTCTTTACTTAAAACAAACACGCAATCACCAACACACCGTAACCTGCGTTGAGTCAGTTCCAAACCATCTCAAACCAACATTATTGTTTTATCTTAGTAAGCTAACAAATGTAGAACCAAAGGCTTCAGGGTGATGGGCCAATGGGAGTGGAGCATTCAATACTAGAGCTGTCTGGGAAATGGAAATCTTTTTTGAAAATGTTTCCATACTGAACCAAAACTAAATGTCAAAAATGTGAAATTTTTCACAGGAAGAAATCCTGAGAAAAAAGTCTGTTCCAGGAGAATAAAAATAGATTTTTTTTTCCAGTTTCCCAGCTGCCTTCCTGGAATGCTCTTGTCATTGTCACTTTCTAATTGACTGGGACCTTCTATCCTGATTGCTGAAGAGACAGAGACCCTGGTCCTCAACCTCCCCTGCTAAGCCCAGGACTGGAGAGGAAGAGAGCAGGGGAGGTTGAGAGAATCTGGATGTTCAGCCGCAGTAGAAAGTAAAATTGACAAGAGCCTTCCAGGACCGAAGCCAGAGGGCTGTCACTTTAATTTTTCCCAATAGAAATCAAAATTTTTCTGTAAACTGAAATTTTCTCATGGAAAATCTTGGTTTTGTAAGGGGGAAAAAAAGGCATTTTTCAGCCTGACAAAAACTTGCAGCCAACTCTATCCAGCACCCCAGAGGATTAGGTTTGTAACAGAGTGGCAGTAATCTTCTGTTGGCCCATTTAGCCACAAGGTGACAGAAAATGCTGGAAGCCTGCGGGCAGCTGCACATTCATTACAGCTGACACACTGGTGCAGCTGTGGTTTATAAAGTGCCACTATCCATGTAGGAGAGAGTGGCAGTTCTCTAATAAAGGGGTGATGGTTTGGGACAGACTGATCTGAAAAAAGGCACTTAGCAGCAGCAAGCTTGAGAACTATGTTTAGGCTGAGGACTCTTGTAGTATGGTTTTGGAATTACCTTTTCTGTTTGCAGACCACATCCCCAAAGTGTTGCCTCTTTGACTCTACAAGCATGCAGCTTTTTGTCTGGAGCCAGCTGGGTGGTCTAGTAAGGTTTATGTGGCCCTTACTAGAAAAAAAGGCAGTGTGAAGACCATTGCATACTTGGATTTTATTGACCCAACTGAAACTGTTCCACGTGGCATTCTCATTGGGTAATATTGGTCACAGTAAACTACCACAGCACTGATTAAATAGGTTAAATAATGGACTAAAAGAGCAATTGCTAATGATTCAGTGGAGAGCCAGTGGAAGTTCTCATGCGGATTCTTTCTAGGCCTCATTCTGATCAACATTCCCATGAATGACCTGCAGGAATCAGGGCCGGTGCTAGGATTTCTGATGCCCTAGGCGCCGGGACATTTCGCCGCCCCCCCGCGCGGGTCTCTTGGCTTCCTGACCGGAGGGGGTGGGCGGCGCACCCCGGGCCACCGCGGCAGCTCCCTGACCCAGGAGTGGCCCGAACCGCCGGACCACCACGGAGGCTCCCTGACCTGGAGCGCCCGGGCCGCCGGACCGCCACGGGTGGCTTCCTGACCCGTGGGCGCCCTAAGCTGCCGGCGCCGCGGGTGCGCGCTGACCCCGGGGGCGCCCTAAGCTGCCGGGCTGCAGGCAGCTGCTGCCGCTGGCAGCTCAGACTACGCAGCGGCCGCTGCAACCATTTAAAAAATTTGGGGGGGTGCTGCTTTTTGGCACCCCCAAATCTTGGCGCCCTAGGCAACCGCCTAGTTCGCCTAAATGGTTGCACCGGCCCTGGCAGGAATGTGTTTATTATATTGGCTGATGAGACAAAGCTGGGAAGGATTGCAACTAACTTGGAGGGTAAAACTAAAATACAATATGATTGCAGCAATAAGCTAAAAGCCATAATCTGATATGGAGTAAAAAGAAATGGCAAATGATTCATGTGATGTGGGAAGGAGTAGTTTAATTCACAAACACAGAAGGGAGGATTGTCGGTTTGAGATCAGTGCCAGCAATGCAAACAGAAAAATTATGAGAGTCAATTTATGAGATGCTTTTAAAACAATTACTACGCTGGGTTGATATTAATAAGTACTGATTAATAGGAAGATTGCATGCAAAATTGGAGAAAATTATTCTGCTCCTCTCAACACCACTAAGACCTTAGTTGGAGTCCTGCATTCAATTTTGGACACCACATTTAAAAAGAAAAGATTAATGGAGAATGGAGCAGAAAACAACTAACATTTAGAACTAAGATCTGCTCTTTGTGGCACTTGTGCAAAAGATAGAGTGCTAAGGAAGAGAGAATAGAATGTCTTTCCCTTGGTAGCCAAAACTCAGAAGGGTGCTAGGAGGTAGGCCCTCTATGTCCTGGCCTTCCCCACAGATCCATTGTGGTGTCAAGCACAGCAGAATTTGACCCATAACCTTTCCTTATAGGCTAGAGTGACCAGATGTCCTGATTTTATGGAGACAGTCCCAATTTTTGGAGCTTTTTCTTACATAGGCACCTATTACCCTCCACCCGCGTCCAGATTTTTCACAATTGCTGTCTGGTCACCCTATCATAGGCTTAATTTTTAAAAGAAGTGGTATGTCACATTGAAGAAAAAAAAATACCTGAGTGAGTCATGACTGTTTACAGATAGGATACAGGAAAAGGATGGTAGAGAGTGGACGCAGATTTAAAAAATATCGCTAGTTAATGAGAATAGTATGTGAATTAATGAGTTTAAACATGCAGTAGGGAAAACTTTAGGTTTGGATGTCAAAGAAAACATAACAAAAAGAACAGTTATTACTGCGAGTGAATAATGTATAATCTGTCAATGAAATGTAGTCTCACATTTGTAATTGAATTTTCTGCAGCTGTGCTCCTGCATAGCTGCCCTGGAGAGAACTTCTGGCACACATTTTGTGTTTGTAGAAAAATGAATTTCAAGGTCACGTGCATAATTAATTGTAGAGGCTGAATTTTAAAGTTGCATGTGTAACTATTTGTTTGATGAATGCTCGCACATTGATCCAGTCGTGGAACAGAAACAAGATCATGTGATTTCTTCTGGCCAATCAAACTAAACAATGCAGCCTCAATAGCAAAAATGAAACAATTTTAAATCCAGAGACCTGAACAAAATTGAAAAAATAAATAAAATTAAATATTCTTGAACTTAAACTGTTTTAAATTAAATTATATGCCTAGGGCCATTCTGTGAGCAAAAACAGAGGGGCAAAGTGTCATGCACCATCCCTGACCACCCTGCGTTGATATCGGTGAAATGACTCCGGTGATCCACAAGGCCAGTAATACCATATCTTTATATTGATGTACTCCATCACAAGATAGTCTGGGGCCAAAATTGGGATATGTGTGCCATCTATTGCTCCACCGCAGTTAGGGAATCCCATTGACACAAAGCCATCCACTATTTCACGTACATTTTCCAGAGTTACAGTCCTTTGTAGCAGGATGCAATTAATGGCCCTGCATACTTGCATGAATGCAACCACCACAGTGGACTTCTCAACTCCAAACTGATTATTTTTTATTGTGCACATTGGAATTATAATCACTCAGAGAACTTTTATTTATCTATCTGGGTCATACCTCTTATGCACGTGAGATAGGAATCTTTTGGCCAGTAGTACCTGTTGGAGCTGTGCCTGCACCCTAGATGTACACCCACACCCCCAACGATATAAAAAGTAGAATGGATCAAATTGTTCCTCAGTTCCTTCTTACTGACTGGAGCAGTGAGACAGAAGTCCTGCAGGGCTCACCTGCAAATAAATGTATTGGAGCATAAGCTTTCTTGAGTGGAATACCCACTTCGTCAGACACATGTAACACTGCTCTACAGCCAAAATGCTACTGAAATAAATGTAGTCAAACTTTACTAATTCTGGGTCACTGAGAAAGAAAATGATGCTTAAAATTGTTGATTGGCTCTAGTCTAACTGTTGGGCTCCAGACTACAGCAGTGGAATCTCCTGCCAGGTGATGTTAGGGTTTCCATGTTCCGTGACCGTCAAAAGGATCTTGTCCCATTCTTCTTCATGGAAGGTGATCTTGTAGCCTGCAACAACATCGATGGTGTGATGGCAGCCCTCAACATCGTTCACGATCCAGATGAGTGGAGACTGTTCATTGATTCATCGAAGACGAGTCTTAAAGCTGTTTTGCTGCATAATGGCAATGTTTTGCCATCAATTCCAGTTGGTCATGCAGTCCATATGAAGGAAACCTATGACAACATGAAACAACTTTTGAGGTGCATAAACTATGACCAACATCAGTGGCAGCTTTGTGGGCGATTGACAAGTTGTTTGCTCTCGTCTTGCTTGGTCTGCAGACTGGATGCACAAAGACTGCTGTTTTCTCTGTGAATGGAATAGTCGTGCAAGAGATTCCCACTACATCAAGAAAGATTGGCCCACTCTTGACAAGTCATTGGAGCCCTGGGAGGAAAAGTGTTCAGCAATCCACCAACCTTGTTGGATCAAGGAAGATTTTGTTACCACCCTTACACATCAAGCTGGGTCTGATGAAGAAACATTTGTCAAGGCCATTGACAAAACACAAAGCAGCTTTTCAGAACCTCCGTAGGAAATTGCTCTAAAGGTTAGTGAAGCTAAGATAAAGGAAGGTGTCTTTGTTTGGTCCTACAGATTCGTTGAACTTCTTCGAGATGATAAATTTGACCAGGTGCACTGCGTGGCAAGGAAAAAGATTGACATGGAAAGCCTTCCAGTTAGTGGCAATAAATTTTTCGCGCACGGGAAAACAACCAAGGCAGACACTACAGCGTTCGTTGGTGGAAAACCTCCTCAAAGGCATACAAAAGCCGATTGGTTGCAACATGTGTCACTAAAAAGAGACATTTTTGCACTTTAACTCTCATCTAAAGATTATTTTTCCACGGCCAAATTCTGTTTAAGCCGTCCCCCAACCGAGCAAGTGAGCAGTGAGCAACGGATGGCGATCGGCGATTTCACCAGGACATCGCCGTGCAACAATGGCCCAGAAACACTATCAGGGCAAATGGAGCCCCATCAATGCTTGCAGACTATTGCTGGACAGTGACAAGAGATGCTCCATTTAATGAATACAGAGACAAAGCCAGAAGCGCCCGAGTAGCCACTGAATAGGATTAAACTATGTACATAATAGTTTTGCCGTTTGTTTCATAATAAATTGTTATTTAATATAACCCTTTTGTTTTGCTGATTTTTAAATAGTGGTATTACATAAACAGGAACAGGTGAAAGTATTATCATGTAAAGCAACCATAAACACATGAAAAGACCTAGGTTTACAATTTGTGATTAAAAACTCTACTATCTACACATATACATAGACATAAATGTTATAAAAATTTTTAAATATCTTAGAAACAGTAGCCAATTAGTTGTTTTAATTGTCATATTTGAATTCAGCACAACAAAATACATAATAAATACCACATTTTATCTCTGAAGCAGATGACTTCTCAAAAATTGTAGACCAGTGTAATGGAAATTTCCAGAGTTATATTTTAATTAATTGGTTTTATTTTGCCCACTGACAGAGAAAAAAAACACACACTCCATTTGGTAATTACTAAGCTAGAGACTGTTTCCTCATGCAGCTCTAGCTGCCCTGGCAGAAGCAAAATTCCCAGAGTTTAAAACTTGCCCCTCTTGTGAAGTTTCTGTGCCACTAAATGATGAGCACTCGAGGTTCCTTTTCTGTTTTGGTGAGGGACATATCCCTGAGTCCTACTCCATTTGGGTTCATTTGGAAAATGAGCTGCCTAAGGTCCAGGAAGCCTGCCTGAAATTATTCCTTCATGAGCACTATATGAAGGTCTCTTCAGACATGGAAAGGCAGGACCTAGCTAAGGCTCATTCCTCTTCCTAGCCCTCTTGGTGATCCGTGATTCCACCCTGAGCTCCAGACCAGTGTTGACTAAGGGTACATCCACACAGCAAATGGAAGCCTGCGTCAGGGAGCTCTGAGCCTGAGTCTACAGACATGCTACAGTGTTAAAATAGCTTTGTAGGCATCAAGGCTTGGGCTGGAGGTCAGACCCTGAAGCCTAGAGATGGGGCATAGGCTTAAGAGCCTGAGCCACAACATCCACATAGTTTGGTTTTAGTGCTGTAGTGAGAGGCCAGATCTGTTGCCCCAGGCTCTGAGACTCACTGCCATAGGCTGAGTAGATGTACTCCTAAGAGACATCAGTTTTTCACTTCAGTCTTTGTGACAACAGCTTCTGAGAGGGGCAGGTACGAGCACTGCTCCAGAGTCAAGCCAACACGTAGGTCACCCTCTCAGGTACCTATGAATTCCAGAAAGTTGAAGGGCAGCCACTACCTGACAAAGTTTTCTCTGGTACCCTGGTACCAAATGTTAAGTGTGTGCCTGCAGGATCCTCTAACCCAGTGGACCGCCCTTCTTTCAACACTAACCTCCTCGGGACCGATTACCTTGGTACCTTGCTCATCAGCACCTAGCACATCAGCCTGGCTGGACAAGTTGAAGATGGTGCTGGCTAGCTACTGATCACTGAGATCATGGTGCCGAAGACAAGCGAGACAGTCATACTGACTCCATCCCCTACTGAACTAGAGGGGACTGCAGGCACCTGAGTATGTCTAAAAAGGTAGCCTCATCCCTGGAGGAGGCCTTCTCATCCTCCTCCCCATGAGGCAATATAGACTTCCCAGCCAGGTCACTTAGTGCAGACTCAGATACTAGAGAGACCGGAGAAGGTAAATGAAGAACAGGCAAATGAGGGAGAACAATTAATCCTGGCTGCAATTTCCTCATCCTGCCCTGATGAGGCAGTGGACTCTTCCAGATATTCCCCAGTTGATGGACAAAATGCGAGTCATATGAAACATTTTGGACATCATTTGGAGGTGACATTTCAAAACAAAATGACAATTAATGTTAATTTGAATCAAGATTTATTTTTCTAAATGAAATTAAAAACAAAATGTAGATTAGAATTTTTTTCAGGGTTTTCTTTTCCTTAGCAGAAACTATTTGCCTAATTTAACCAAACTTTGCAAATAAGCCCCACCCAAAATGCAATTTGGATGAATTTTCCATTTGCCAAAATAAAATAAAATTCATCCAACTCTAGTAGCCATTACATCAGCTTGAAGAATAGGGGAGATTCTGTCCCTCACAGCTAGTTCCCTGTGTGCATTGTGTCATAAAGACAGAGTCTTTATGCCTTATTCCAAATCTCTGCCCAAAGTGGTTTCAGAATTCCATGTGAATCAATTCATTCATCTCCCAGTATTCAACTTCCTTGGGGGAAATAAAACTTTGTAAACTGGATGTAGTACGGACATTTTGTTATCTTAACAGAGCAACACCATTCACAAGGACAACCAGATTGTTTGTGACTTTTGTAAAGAGGTTTAAAGATCAGGCAATAGCCTCACAGAGATTATTGAAATGGGATTCCAGCTGCATAACAACACATTATGAGTTAGCCAGGTTAAATCTAGCCGCATTAGACCTCAGGAGGCCTCTGCTGCCTCTCTAAAGAACGTCCCTATTTCTGATATATGTAGGGCAGCTACGTGGAGATTAGTCACACTTCACAAGACACTGTTCCTTGGTAGATGTTTCCAGATCAAATGTCTGTTGTTCGGGCAGCCTAACAATCCTTGTTTAACTAAGACTTCTACCTCCCAGACTGGCCATAGTAGTTTTGCCAACCAGGGGGAAATAAAAGGATACAAAGGACTAGAACCAGGGTCTGCAGAGCTCTGGATAACCAGTGCTGCCACCTAGCAGCCATGGCAGAGCCACAATCTGTGCACAGTAAACCCCTGGGGACAAAGTATCACAGGAAGTGTCACCACTGAAAGACCCAACTGGCAGCACACCCTGTGATCTGATTGGTCCAAGTGCACTATTTAAGCATGGAGGGAGCCCCAGAAAGCTGTCTGTGGAAACTCAGTGGTACCTGGCCTACTGCTATAACAGATCCTGCTCTTCTTCCCAGCTCCGGACTCTGGATCTGATTACTGGCTTGCCTCCTGACCCCTAGCTAGACTCTTGATTCCTGATGCTGGCTACAACCTTAGGCCTGACTCCTTGTTTCTGATTCTGACCCCTCACTTGACTCCTGCTCCAACCATCAGGCCCTACTCCTTCTCTGACCATGAGGACTGACTCCTGGTCCTACTTGCTAGGCCATAAGAACTTAAGAATGACCATACTGGGTCAGACCAATGGTCCAGTATTCTGTCTTTCAACAGTGTCTGATGCCAGATGCTTCAGAGGAAATTAACAGAACAGGACAATTTATCAAATGATACATCCCCCTTTGTCAAGTACCAGCTTCTGGCAATCAGAGATTTAGGGACACTCAGGGCATGCGTTTGCATCCCTGACCATCTTGGCTAATATCCATTGATGGACCTGTCCTCCATGAACTTATCTATTTCTTTTTTGAACCCATTTATACTTTTGGCCTTCACAACATCCTCTGGGGATTATTTCCATAGGCTGTGCATTGTGTGAGGCAGATTTCTCAATATCCTATGACATGGAAAACATTTTCAGAGCTTTGCTCCCTTCTCCCTCTGCCTCTCACCCCCGCCGCCCCATGGGCTGAGTAAAAATCAAAAATACAGCCAGCCAATCAGTGGAGGAATAAATAAAGAATAAAGGCTGGCCAATCAGAGCAGAACAAAAAATGGCTGGCCAATCACAGCACAGCAAAAAAAATAGGCACAGGGCACTGCAGTTCAGTGCCCTCTAGAAGCTGATGCCCATGATGACCTGTCTTACTCACCTTTCCCCCAGAACTGGCTCTGTCCACCTCCATGCAAACAAATAACTGCTTGTTAGTCACCAAGAGGGGATCCATATGGACCAAAACTGGAAGAAGAGGGACTGGTTCCTTACCTTATAGTAACTGTGATTCTTCAAGATGTTTTGTCCACATGGATCTACTACTATAGACTCCTACTCTTCTGGGATTCTGTACTGGTGAAGCGAGTGAGGGACAGTTGGGTCTCCTCTGGATGGGGAGGGTGTGAGGACATATGGGGCACAGGTGTGGCCTCAATGGACATTGCTGACCAAAAGAATCCAATCTGGCATGCATGGGGCACATGTGCATCAAGAGTGGACTCTGCAAGGTAAGTAACTGTTCTTTCAACAGGCCACATTAGGCCCACAGTTACACTGTGCAACTGCAGTGTCCTGACTGGAAAATACTAACCAATTTTGTTTCTGATGCTCAGGGTGGATCAGAATCCACAGCTCCCTCAATGTTTACTTTGTTGGCTCTGCAGCATCGATATCCCCGGTAGTGACAGCAAGACTTTACTTCCCCTTCCAAGCTAGTAGCTGCACTCCTGACCCTGTGCTGCTACCACGTAAAAAACATGCCCCCTTCCTCTCCTCCTATATGAGTACAACTAGGATCATAATCCCCCTTACAAGGACTATGTATCTTGATTAAAAATTTCTTAGTTCACTTTCTCAGTGCTCTAGAGAACTTGTTGTGTATGATACTGGGTTCCGCACAGTCAGTATGCAACATGCTAGTGTGCTGAAGGTTTATACCCCAGCTTGCAGTGCACTAACTTTCTGTCTAGATAAGCCTAAAAGTTTTCTCTTTGTGTAGTAACTCTTCAGAGTAAAACTGTGCGGTAAGTGTAAGAGAGAATTCTCTGCACCATTTATATTGCCTGGAAAAGACAGAACTACTAGTCTATCGTCCTTTAGCCACAAGGCTTCCGGACCTTATGGTTACTCAACCTGTCAGTTAACTACAACTGCTTGAGTATGAAAAAGAGGACTTAAAGCCATGTGCAAGAAGTACATTCAGAGTTTGAGGAAAAATGTAAGATGAGGTGTTTAAAGGCTTTTCAGAGCTGTTGTTCCACCTCTTCCAAATAAGATCAAACTTGATTTCCTCAAACTTGCCCAGCTTACCTGTCATGTTCAGGCAAATTCATTACTTTTAGTGTGAACTTGCATTTTCAGCAAGATGACTATGGCCACAGCTCATGGTGTTGCATGCTGGGTGAAATAACAAATGTGACTGATGCAGCTTGACACGATATGTCACAAGCTGTGATGCAACAGCTGAAAACTTGAAAAGAAACATAAATAATAAATATGCACTGAGGTTTTGAAAATCCTAAGGTAACCTTAAAGTATTATTTTTTAGCTTTGATTTATGTTTTTTCCCCAGCTGTAGAGGCTGTGAGAGAATTCCTTTTATATTTACTGCTTTCTCTCTACCACAGAGAACTAACTATTATACTGAACAGTGTTAACCAGAATAGAACTGGCTGAATAATATTCTCTGAATAATTGGTTTCATGAATCTTGTAATATTTCGCAAACTATTCAATATTTTTGTTTCACTATTTTCTTCTTATTACAGAGCTTGATGAATAATTTACAAATAAATTGGCAAAATCATTTATTCCTCACATTGTGATGGGTTCCCCCTGGAGTGCCACCTGGAACTGGGATACCAGTGAGCCCTCTGACCCACCAGCCCTGGCTCCCTCTCTCAGTGTACTGCTGTGACAAACTGCACACCCGCTCCTGGTCCTACACTTCCACCAGCATTCACTCAGGTAAGGACACACCCAGCTGCAGTTACATGCAGGCTCTCTAACTACCCACTGTTTGAACCAACAGTAGGAAGGCTAAAGCCAAGGTAACTTTCAGCTCTGCAGGCATGCACCCCTTCTGGAGCATAAACCCAAAATTATACTGTCTTGTGCTGCACAGGAAACTGTACAGCATAAGCTCAGAGACTCCTGCCCCCCACCCAAAATGTGGAGAGGAATATGCAACAGCATTTGCCCCTTTGGCTACGATTTCCCACACACTTCACTCCAACTCACTGGTTTAGATAAACCAAAACAAGTTTATTAACTACAAAAAATAGATTTTAAGTGATTATAGGTGATGGCAAACAGATCAAAGCAGATTATCTAGTAAATAAACAAAAATGCAAAATAAGTCTCAGATACTAGAAAGATAGGATATGAATTAGCAAATTCTCACCCTGGTTGATGATACAGGTGGACTGCAGATTCTTAAGGGGCAAGCTGAATTTGCTTTACAGCTTGGAATCTCCAGGTCTTTCATGCATAGGCTAAAAATCCCTTTCGCCTGGGTCCAGCACATCACCCAGTCTTTGTTCCTCAGGTGTTTCCAGGAGTCATCCGTGTGGGGAGTGATGAACAGATGATATCATTCCCTGCCTTATATGGCTTTAGCATACAGTGAGAATCCTGTTTCAAAACTTGGTTCCCAGACCACTCTATGAAAAAATACTGACATCCCAAGATGGAGTCCAGAGATATGTGGTCTGGTCACATGCCCTTTCAGTGTTATAGCAGCCATTGCTTACAAGATGGCCAAAATGCCCACAGGAAGGTTAAGCTATTCCACAGTCCATTGTCTTTGTTGATGGGTCATCCGCCCCGTCTGGCTTCCTCATTGTTGTACCTGAAAGGCTGGCTGTAAGCGTTTTCCACAGTAAGTCCATTTGAAATACAGATCCCTAGTCAATATTCATAACTTCAAATACAAAAATTATACATGAATACAATCATACATGCATAAAATCATATTCAGGAAATCATCACTTTTCCAATGACACCTTATATGACACGTTTCGTATCAAATGCATCATAATTATGCCATAATTATATTATGATATCACTGTGAAGAACATGGGGTACAGTCACACACAAAACTGTATTTTTTAAATAATTACTGAATAACTAATATATCTCTTTATTCATCCATCTCTGATCCAGAGATCATCACTATATCAATGGACAAACCCTGTCTTCCTATGATCATAGAAAATCTGCTTGTGGCATACCATGTGCTCTTCTGCTACATAAGTAGTGGCCAGGACTGGTGGGCCAAGCAGATGGCATCAACACAGCTGACACAACACAGCTCGACTCTGCAGTGGCTTCCTGTGCCATAGATCCCCACCCACCTCTCATGGCAAAACCATATTATAGGCATTCAGACTACTATAGCCACTGCTCCATGACCAAGTCAGCGGAGTGTTCCTTCCTGTCCATCTCCTTAAAGCACAGACCAGGGGCCAAGATTTCAAAATAACCAGTGATTTCGAGTGTCCTACCTGAAACATTATAAAGGAGGCTAATTTTCAGATGGAGGATGCTCAGTACTTTCTGAAAATGAGGCCTGTTTAAAAGGTCTCTCAATTTAGACACGTAAAATCACTCATTACTTTTTCAAATCTTGGCCCAGTTACTCAGAGGACAAAGGATGGTCTAGTGGTGAAAGTGCTAGCTTGGTGCTTGGGAGACCAAGATTCAGTTCCTTGATCTGCCACAGACTTCCTGTGTGATCTTGGGCAATTTGCTTAGTCTCTCTATGCCTCAGTTCACTGTCTGTAAAATGCGTATTTCCCTAATGTAAAAGTATTTCCCTACTGTGATAGAATGCACCCCCTATTCATACCCTACACACTATTGTAATAATGTTTGAACAAAATATACCTTGTAAGGTATCATTTGAACTTAAATTGCATTAATCATATTAGTAACTTGGTGGTCAGTAATATGGTGAACTGTGTGTAGCAACATTATATACATACAATTAGGAACATAAGCTGAAATCTTGACTGAGGTGTGTTTACCAGACAAGGCTGAGAAGTGAGTAAACCTGTTTATCCAGGATAAAGGATACCCCCAACCAGGTGTCATCAAAGCTGATGGTTCATCACCTATCAAGTGGCCATTCTTTGGCATGGAAAAGGTGGAAGGCAAGAGACAAGGCAAATCTGCTTTTCAACATACACAGTTGAAAAGAAACAGCATGGAATTTCCTCCACCAGACTCCAGGTTTCCTTGTTCTCGGCTGGAAAGGACTTCATCCAGAGGTCATTCTCAGGAAAATACATTGCAAAGGGTGACTGAACTATAAAAGTGAGGGGCAAAAACACCCCAAGTTATCTCTCCCTGTCCATCTCTCTTTTTACCTAAGAAGACAAAAGAAACTACTGTTGGACCTTAGGAACACATCTGGGCCTGAGAGCTTTGTTAGCAATGCTACTGAAATCATGTGGTAAGAATTTCACCTTGAACCACTAGGAAGCATTTTATCTTTATTTCTTATAACTATTTCTGACTTTAATGCCTTAATACTTGTATTCGCTTAAAACCTATCTCCATTCTGTAATTAAAACTAATCCAATGTTTTGAACTGTGTGAGTAACAACATTTGAATTGGCAACCTGTTGTATCTTGTTCCCCTTAGAGGCGCAACAAATCTAATATATCTGGAATGTCCAGGAAAGGGCTGGATGGTGCAGAACACACCCTTTTGGAGGGAAAATCTGGGAGCGTGTTGGAGTCACCCTGCATATAGTAACCAAGGCTGCTGGAAGCCAGAGTGTAGCAGGTGTTTGCTAACAGGCGGCTGAGGTCAGAATTACTGGACCGGGGTTGTGGCTATATACAGACTCTCAGGGTGTGACCTGCATGCTGTTCTGCTGTTTGTGAGGATGCCAAGCTGGAAGCCACAGCAGCAAAGCATTGTGAGACACCCCAAGTTACAGGGCAGGTGGTGACACAGCTCCTCATTGATCTGGAATGTACCCCCAAATGTCATACCTGCTTTGTAGGATTTGTGAGGCTAAATAGAATCATGGAAATGTAGAGCTGCAAGGGACCTCAAAATTCATCTAGTCCAGCCCCCTGTGTAGAGACAGGACAAAGTAAACCTAGACCATCCCTGACGTGTCTATCCAACCTGTTCTTCAAAACCTCTAAAGATGAGGATTCTCCCTTGAAAACCTACTCCAGAGTTTAACAGTCTTTTTAGTTAGCACATTTTCTAATTTCTAACCTAAATCTCCATTGCTGCAGGTTAAACTCATTACTTCTTGTCCTACCTTCAGTGGACATGGAGAACAATTGATCACAGTCCTCTTTAGAACAACACTCAACATATTTGCAGAATTTTATAAGGACCCCCCGCAATCTTCTTTTCTTAAGACTAAACATACTCAGTTTTTTTAACTTTTCCTCATAGGTCAGGTTTTCTAAACTTTTTTTTTTTCCATTTTTGTTGCTTTCCTCTGGGCTTATTTCAATGTCCACATCTTTCCTAAAGTGTGGAACCCAGAACTGGACACTGTATCCCAGCTGAGGCCTCCGCAGTGCCAAGGAGAGTGGGATAATTATCTCCAATGTCTTACATCTTACATTCCTGTTAACACACCCTGCAATGGAATTTTAGCCTTCTGTATTAAATGGTGTGTTTGCTATGATAGAAAGCAGGCTGAGGTCTATATATACCAAATCCCAAACCTTGTATAAAACTGATTAGGAATCATTTTGGAGAAGTTCTATGGCCTGCCTTATACAGAAGGGCAGACTAGATGATCACAGTGGTCTCTTCTGGCCTGGAATCTAGGAATATTTGACAGTTTCAGGGTCATGTTAACAGAGAAAGAGAAACAGTGAAAGCATTTGAAATGTAAAACTTTAAGTTAGGGATTAATTTTGACATCTCTTGTTCCCTTTCCCTTTAGCTGTAGAGAGTCTTTAGATGAAAAAAAAACACCCTCTATTTGACTGTCATTGAGATGGTGTTGGGAAAAGAGAAAATATTAGCTGAGATGAGCTGAAGCTGTTGGTGGTGGTGGCGGTGCTGCTGCTGTTGTTAAAGTCCAATCCCATGTCCTAGAAGACAAAACAAGACACATACAAAAAGGGAAAGAAAAGAACAGCAAAGATAGAAAATGAAGCTTCTGTCTTCGGTTTTGACTCTCATGTCAACCTCAATGCTGGAGAAACATAGGCATGGGACTTGGTCTTATTTCTCTGAGATCTGGCAAACTCCTACCAACACCAGGCTGTTTAGGGCATTGCTTTTAGTCGCTAACAGGCTCACATGAACGTTGCAAAATCTACAGTAGTGGCCAGCTAAGCCAGACTCTTATTAGACAGAAGAAGAAAGATAGGAAAGAAAAGATACAAGGTAGGGAAGGAAAAGGACACACAGGAGTGGGGGTTGTGAAACAGTTTACATCCCAGGTGGGACTGGAATTTAGCTGGCACCCGTGGAGGTGGCGATGTCATCTGGGTCCTCCTCTCTGGCCCAGTCTAGTCAGAACATCTCAGGATCAGGACCACAAAGGCACAATGGTGTCACACTGGATGCTGGGGCCTCAGGAGACAGTGGACATGACAGCCAAGATATTGAAGCTCACTCCTTCCCCTTCTCTTGTCTTTCAGTCAGCCAGCATTTGCATCTGTCCATCCATATGGTCTCTCAAAGGTCTTTCCTTTTAAGGACCCCTAGGGGAGGAGGCATGGAATAGTTCATCCTGTCATTATTTTACTACATATTAGGCCTAATTTCCCACACACCAATTTTGGTTCACTGATTTCTGGTACCACACATCTTTTGTTTACCAGTGTGATATTTGGGGGTTCAACCGAGGGTTGTTTCTATGCCTACCCTGCAACTCTGGTGCCTTCCATATTATGGTGCTATTGCTCACCAGCCTTGATCCCAACAGCCAACCTACAAGCATTCAGGTCACACCCTGGCTTCCACTGCCCAGTTACTTGTTCCAGGGTGACCCCAACACTGTCGTGTCCCAAATGTTCCCTGAACTATCTCCCTGCACTGTCCAGCCCTCTCCTGGAACAGTCACACAAGTTATTAAGTTCATTGCTCCTTTAAAGCGACAGTACACTACAGCTCATTAAATTAACTGGGCTTTCACTTTCTTATTTCAATCACAGCACTGAATGGGTTTATAATATAAGTGAACAAGTTTATTTAACAAAAGGACATAGGGTTAAATCAGGGATACTCAACCTTTTTCTTTCTGATGTTCCCCCCAACATGCTATAAAAACTCCATGGCCCATCTGTGCCACAATAACTGGGTTTCTGCATATATAAGCCAGGGCCGGCATTAGGGGGTTAGCAAGCAGGGTAATTGCACATGTCCTCACACCACAGGGGCCCCCACAAAGCTACCATGCTCAGGCTTCAGCTTTAGACCCCAGGGGCAGGACTCAGGGCCATGGGCTTCAGCCCCATGCAGTGGGATTTCGACTTTCTGCCCTGAGACCCAGCGAATCTAATGTTGGCCCTGCTTGATGGACCCCACCCCAGATCCCTGACTGAGAACCACTAGTATAAGGAGTAAAGACAGTAAGGGTTACAAGTGAACAAAAATTAAAATATGCTTCTAAGATTAAAATTTAATTTTAGCAAATTATAATCTTTGCCTAAGCAGATTTCTCACTGAAACTCAGTTTCCAGAGACTTCAACACCCTTAGTTGAAGAATCCAATATTCTATGATTTCAAGAGCTCTGTCCCCTTTAATCCCTCACCGGATGGATACCAAAATGGATTTACGTTTCTGCTTGTATCTCCCAACATTTTTTGACCCGATTACAAGAGGCAGGAAGGCTTTCTGCTGATCTTCCCTTCCCCCTGCTGATTTGTACGTAAATGGAACGTCCATTGTTTTCATTCCATAATGCTTAATTTACACTGGAGACAGATAGCTGTCTTCTCTCCTCTGTGGGAGAAAACCTGTTTCTCCCTCTGTTTGGTCACAGACTTTAAAGCTTTCAGAAAAGACCTCACTTGATACACTTTTATAATATGGTAACATTGTATAAAATAAGTTGGTCCAATTGTTTATAATTTGAGGTCCAGGATCAATAGCACTTTGTTTTGTAAACACAATTGACTCACTGTCTGTTGTAAAAGAAAAATCTTCTTCTGCAAGACGTCCTGGTCCAAAATTTACCTAATGAGAGTTCTTACGCTATTGTTAATGAAATTCAGCAGCAAAAGCAACTGAAACCAAAGCATGTTTCTCAGACAAATGGTTGCAGTGCAAGAGCAAAGTAAGGTTATTGTAGACATTTTTGTGACATGCCAAAGAAGCACTGGATGGCAAGGGCACACTTAAATAATGAGCACTAAGGTGTGGAAGTGGAATTATTTATTACAGAGAATAAATAGAGCCATGTGTACATGAAGGCTGAAGCATATGTGCTCTGGTCTGTGTTAAAACAGTAATGTAATTTACAAAATGGATATGGTGACAATGAATACGCTGAGAAACCTCTCCAGGCATACAAGTTTCACGTGAATTCATTTGTGCAACTTTTTAAGCCTTGGATGGCAGCTGAACAACATAAATGTTTGAGGATTCTCCTAATAAATTACTCTAAAATGTGTAATTTTGCCATCCCTGCCCAGCAGATGTGCTGTCTGTGCAAAATAAGATTTCACACTTTGGGTTATAAATATTGGATATTGAAAGTACTCAATTCACAAAACTGTTATGCATCATTTATGTTGGTTTGGTATGGAGTGCAGCTAGGAAGAATGAGAAATGCTTATATGTGCAAATACACAGACTTCAGATTCATCAAGGCCCCACTTCCCTCTATTCAAAATGTCTATTTTCCATTATGCACCCAGGGACTGAGTGAGTCAAAAAGGGTGGAGAGTCAGCTAAATAGTGATATCAGGTTAAACAGACTGAATATGCCTATTCATAAACAAGACAGTTTTCTGCAGAAACTTCATTGACATCCACATCTGGAAGCTGGCCCACTCCATCCTATATGCTTATGGGATGTGTGTAATGGCATGAATTTTATACATTGTCATAAACAATAATGAAAACACAGTGGGTCATAGTTCCTTTCCGACAGAGATTTCTTCAGATGGGAAGGGGTGGGTCATGGGTTATAAATTATGCATAAACCTGAGATCACTTCCATACTCTTCCACTCTCAGCACCCTAGCAATGGCAGCACACCTCATCACATTGTTGCCAAACTGGTGTGAATCCAGAGAATGCTGTCGCCAGCCCCCCTCCAGAGTCTCACAGAGCTATGAAGTAAGAGTGAGTTACTGACAATACTTTCCTATTGCTAGAAGAGGGCCTCATCCTCCTTGATTGAACTAACCTCATTATCTCCAGATTCTGGCCTGCATATTTATACCTGCCTCTGGAAATTTCCATTACATGCATCTGACTAAGTGGGTATTCATCCGTGAAATCTCATGCTCCAATACATTGGTTAGTCTATAAGGTGCCACAGGACTCTTTGTTGCTTTTTACAGCTTCAGACTAACACGGTTACCCCTCTGATACTTTACAATGCTTTGACATCCTAAAGTGTGTTACCCCAAAGGGAGAACATAAGTCATTCACCACTCTGCCTTGCCATGTCGACTTCATAGCTTGTATCAAAGTTCCTAGGTAGCAGCCATGGAAGGAAGAGGCAGCTACATGGTAAGGAGGTGAGGGACATACCACATAGTTATACTGCCCTCCACATAGCCACCACCAATCTTTCCCAACATTGGGCTCCTCTATTCCTCCCATACCATCTAGCCCTCTATGCACAAATCTATCTATTAACTCACTGTGTCTTCACTTAACTTCAGGAACAAAATGGAACTGTGTTTTTTCTCATTCAGGACATTTTGAAAGACTCACTTTTAAAAATTTCCCAATTTACGAAAAATAAGAGGAAAAATTGCAGGATGATTTCCTATGTCTGGGAGAAGGAAGTGCTGGATGCTAGAAGCAGCTAGAGTGTATCTGATACAGTGTGATCACTTTGGTTTTGCTTTAGTCATGGAGTAAAATGCAGCTGATGTAAGTAGTTGTGCATGTCTAATTCTGTTGTATGAGCCAGAGAGTTTCCAGGCACCTCTGTATAACTTTCTGCTCATTCTTCGTTTAAAGCCAATACATGTCAAAAGAAGGGCTGCCTAGATCAGCTGAATGAACAAGAGATCATTTTTTAGCCTCCTAAAACTTTCTCATATAGTTTAAGGCCAGAAGTGGCTACTAGATGATCTAGTCTGACTTTTTGTCAGGTCACTAACCACCCGGTTATCCCTATATTGAATCCAAGAACCTCTAGCTCCATATTTTTGCCTCCAGCATACATCTCAATCCCAATATAAGGGATTCAGGGAAGGAAGCCATTATTGTGACTCATGGAAGCAAAAGGGTCCATGGGCACTCCCTAATTTGGGTTTCCATCATACAGGGTTCTCTGTATTCTTAACTTTCCACCTGTCCTGAAGTTCCAGTGAACTCAATGAAGCTATGCTAATTTACACCAGTTGACAAGCTGGTCCTGAGTTCTTGGTTAAAAACAAAGAAGAACCACACAGCAAATTCCTGCATAAGCAGGCAGAATTTTAAGGCTTTAAACTCTATATGCAGCAGTTTTAGTAGGATAAAGGTCAGAAAGTTAAACGAAAGAAGTGGCATGAAATAACAGCACAGCTATTGCAAAATATCTTACAAGATTTACCACAGACACCAGTCATAGCTCATTCATCTGACAGAGGAAAAACAAAGTTATCCCTGTGCCTAACCTTTCATGGAAAATCTCATGAGAATACCCATGACATCAGTGCACTTACTGTCAGTCACCACTTCAAAACGAGTTTATATATTCTGTATTTGTCTTTCCTTCCACAGTGCTTGAGCACAGAGATAGAGTTTAAGGCCAGAAAAGACCACCAGCTCATTCAGTCTGACCTCTTGTAGATCACAGGCCACCAACACCACCCTATCACCTCCACACTAAAACAACAACCAGAATTATAACAAATATAACAAATATTACACCCCTCAAGAGACTAAACTATCGTGCACCCTAGGAAGAAAATGGGAGGAACTGAGGAGCACCAAGTGGAATTGATCAAGAGAGAGATATCCAGATGATCCTAGCAAGTAACCAGCACTGCAGGGGAAGGTGAAAGAACCCCAAGGTTCCCGCCAATCTGACCTGGGGGAAAATATCTTCCCTACCCTAAATCTGGTGATTGGTGAGTCCCTGAGCATGTGAGCGAGACCCATCAGCCAAGCAACTGCGAGATAAAATTCTCAGTACCACTTCAGAGTGGTGGCCCACCCCACATATTGTGCTCATCTGCCATATGACTCATTAAACTTGACTATTGCTATTGATATCTGTATATGCATTAATGAGTGAACTGATTATAATTTACTTAGTTTAACATGTCAAATACCACCGTATCACAAGTCTTTTAGCCAGGCTTAATTAACGGTATAATTAGATAAGATAAATAACATATAAAGTACTGTGGAATTATATAGTAGTCATAGGCAATACATGATAAAGTTAGTGAGTGTCAGAGAATAAAAGACATTTCAAAATGTTATGAAAGGAAGGTAAAGAAAGGAAGATGTATAAAGCAATTAAAAGCAGTCCATTGACAAGATTGTGAATAGTAGGAATGATGCTTTCAGTTGGTAAAACGGCAAAGTCAGACACCCATCAGCCATCACATCAGCAATGGCAACTAGCAAGGCTATAAAAGGAACTGAGAAGATAGGTGTTGGGTAAGCAAAGGGAGCTGAGAGAGATGTTCAGAGAGAGAGGACATCCCTCTGTGGCAGGCAGGCTTTTTCTTTCCACTCTGCATTACTCTCGGGCATTCTACACACAAATAGGAAGCAATGATGCCTTGCCAAGGATATAAAGGTACAGGACTGGAAAGAGGACTTTGAGGGACTTCCCTCCAATAAGATGCCTCTTTTTAAGTACTTCATAAATTGAGGCTTGAAGTGAGTACTCTGCAAATGAATTAAGTAAAAGCCATAGGGCAAGTCAACACTACAGTGCTACTTCGAAGCAGCTGCATCAATGCAGCTGTGCCGCTGTAGGACATCTGGTGAAAACTCACTATGTCAATGGGAGAGCATCCTCCCATAGGCATAATTACTCCAAGCAGAGGCTATGTCAGTGGGAGAGCATCTCCTGGCAACATAGCACTGGTATGGACAGCGTGAAACTTGCATCACTTGGGGGAGGGAGGGAGTGGACTTTTTCACACCCCTGTGCGACACAAGTTAGATCAACTTAAGCAGTAGAGTAGACCTGCCCTGACATAGTTCATGGAAAGGACTTGTCTCCTGCACAGTAGACACTCAGAAGAATATCTTTCACATGAAAAAGCCATTGTGTATTTGGGGAAGTGAATAAGAGCAGACACCCTACTCGGTCCTGTGCATTACTTCCCAGTGCCTCCCTGTGATACTGAATAATAAGCTGGTACCTGGATATAATTTAGAGAAATATAATGTGAGACCTTTACAGCCTCTTGCTGCCTCAGAAGCATAGTAAGGGATACATAATTTATCTGTTCCTGTCAAGGGAGTTTTTTTGATTTTCTATCTGCATCTAAAGTCATAGGTGATTGCATTAGCACCATAAAACCATATATTTCACTGTGTCTGACTAAATTATCGAACACCATGGCCCTAATCCTGCACAGGCCATTGGACTACCCATAGTATGTAAAGTTAAGAGCATGGGTAGATCTTTGCGGGATTGGGGCCTATGACTGACCACTGAGGATAAAACCAGATGATCTAAATCAGTAGTGGGCAACCTGCTGCCCATCAGGGTAATCCGCTGGTGGGACGCAAGACAATTTGTTTACATTGACCATCCACAGGCATGGCCACCCGCAGCTCCCAGTGGCTGTGGTTCGCCATTCCCGGCCAATGGGAGTTGCAGGAAGCCGGGCGAGTGCGGACAGTTAATGTAAACAAACTGTCTTGTGACTCGCCACTGGATTACCTTGATGGCCCACAGGTCGCATATTTTCCACTACTGGTCTAAATTGTATGTTACCATCAGAAATAAGATTCTGGAAATGCTTCTGAGCAAAGCACATGCAATGTCAAAAAAAATATGAAGTTTCTTTTAAGAGCAACACCAAAAGCGTCATCCCTCTGCTTGAGATACCTCTGTATGTAAGCCACTCTCCTTTCAGAGTGAATTCGGTTCAGTCAGCAGAGCAGCGTAAGATTTGTGTCACCTAAATACAAATGGGTTAGGGAAGCATAACATTTTCCTCCATGTTAGTCCAGGGATTGTTGCTCCAGAATTCCTGTACAATGCAGAGGTTTTAAGTTCCTGAATCAAAATGTTGGTTTATTATGGAGGTTGATATAGGCTCAAAGTATGAACTCTATTCATTTGCTGAATAAAGACCTTAATGAATAAAGATCTTCTTAAACTGAAATTACAAATATATAAGACTTTTGTTTATGAACATGAAGATGATTTTCTGTCTGTTTGATTCTTGCATATTGTGATAATAAAGGGGTGGAGATAGCTATCCCCACCCTTTTTTGGACCCCGCCAGCCAGTTAGCTATAAAATCCCTCTTAGTAGCTGTTCTCTACTTGCTTTACCTGACAGGGTAATGCATAGTTAAAGAGAAGTGAGCGGGCACCTGGCCAAAAGAGCCAATGGGAAGGCTAGAACTTTTTAAAATTGAAAAGACTCCCCTCTTGTCTGTCTGTTATTGTTCTCCCAGGGAGAGGTGGACAGGGCAGCAGCTATGCAGTAAGAAGCTTGGGCCAGGTATGAAAAACTCATCCATATTATACCTAGAAACTACTAATTTAAAACCCCAGTAGATCAGAGAATGTCTAAGAAGACATGATTAGGTTTATCTCTTTTTTATTTCTTTATGGCTTGTGGACTCCTCTGTGCTAACCCCAGGCGCTTTTGTTTTGCTTGTAACCTTTAAGCTGAACCTCAAGAAACCATTCTTGATGCTTAATCCTTGTATTTTCTCTTTTTAAATCTAGCAATAGCCTGACTTTCCAGATGTATTTGCTTTCTTTTTGTTTTAATATAATTTACCTTTTTTAAGAACAGGATTGGATTTTTGTGTTCTAAGAGGTTTGTGCACATGTTTAATTAGCTGGTGACAACAACTGATTTCCTTTGTTTTTCTTTCTCAGCTCTTCCCCAGAGGGGGAGTGAAAGGGCTTGAGAGTATCTCACTG
>NC_133769.1:339751965-339754124 GCF_003597395.2 Chelonoidis abingdonii
CATGCGTTCCACCCGGGCCCTGTAGGGCCTGTCACGCCGCTAAGGCGGTCAGTGGGATCCGGACCGAAACCCCCTGACCAGTGCAGACAGGTTCCCACCGAAACACACTGACTCGGCTGCGTCAGTGGGATCCTGGCCGATGGCACACACGCCATCGGCTCGATGTCTTCTGCGGCCTGAATGAGTCACCGCCCCCCGGGGGCGGGGGGTGATCCCGGGCCTGCTTCCAACCTCCCCCCCCTGAAGTAACTCTGCCCTTCGCCAGGGAGTGGGAGGGCCTGCATTCCCCCTGCCACCCCTTAAGGGTGGCAGACTCCCCCCTTCCTTTACTTAACCTGATCGCCTCCAGTTGTCCCCTGCTCTGCCCTGCCCCAAAGGGCCAGAGCCCCTAAACTGCTTGGTGCTCTGCCCCGCCCCAAAGGGCCAGGGCCCCTAAACTGCTTGTTGCTCTGCCCTGCCCCAAAGGGCCAGGGCCCCTAAACTGCTTGTTGCTCTGCCCTGCCCCAAAGGGCCAGAGCCCCTAAATCGCTTATTGCTCTGCCCTGCCACGAAGGGCCAGAGCCCCTACGCTGCTTGTTCGCCGTCCCGCCCTACCCAAGGGCTCGGACTACAGACTCCATTTGCTCAGCCCCTGCGACCCGGAGCTGAGCCCCGGCCAAGGCCATTACACACATGTAAATATTGTTTTTATATATAATCTGATAATATGCTGATATGGATCTAATATTTGCATTATTCCTTTCTAACAGGTGCTTAGCATATGCCAGAGTTCCACATAATAACGTCAGTGCAAGTAATCAAGCAGTAACCACATTAATATTTTTCCTATGAATTGAGGCCATAGCCTCAAAAGAAATTATATATTTAAGTATGCAGGGCTATTTGGTATGGCCAGTGGAAAGTTTTATGCATTCATCCACAAAAGCTGGAAGCTGATTTTCTACGTGAACTCTCAAGGTTGCTCAGTGATTGTAAACTATTGCAGAAAGATAATTTCCCTTCTACTTCCAAGGCTTTCAGTAAAGGGGAAAATTGGCTTTGACCTTGCCTTGCCCCTCCCCCCACTTTCTGGGAAAGTTGTGGGTTTTTCCTCTCTCGAGCTATATTCACTAATCCATCTCCTTTGGATAGACACATCAGACACACATAGTACAAGGGAGATGGATTTGTGCAGGGGTCTCAAACACGTGGCCCACATGTGGCCCTTGGAATTGTTTGCTGCAGCCCGCCAAGCTCCCCACATCTCCTCCCGCCCCACCCCCAGATTTATTTCCTGCAGCCGCCAAGCTCCCCTCACCTGCTGCCCCCCTCCCCTTGAGCGTGCCATGTCCACACTGCTCTGCCTACCTCCAGGCGCTTCCCACCATCAAACAGCTGTTTGGCAGTGCTTAGCGCTTTCCAGAAGGGAGGGGGAAGGAGCGGGAAGCCAGGGGCTCAGGGGAGGAAGCGGAGAAGAGTCGGGGTGGGGCAGGGATTTGGGGACGGGGTTGGAATAGGGGCAGAGTTGGGGTAGGGACTTTGGGGAAAGGGTTGGAATGGGGGCAGGGAAGGGGTGGGAAAAGGCAGAGTAGGGGTAGGGCCTCATGGAAGGGGTGGGGTGAGGGCAGGGCCAGGGGCATCAGAGGGGGCTTTTGTACCTTTATATGAAAAGGTGTCAGTGATGCAGCCCTCGGGCCAACGTACTAGAACTCATGTGGCCCTCGTGGTGATTTGAGTTTGAGATCTGTGGATTAGGTGAAGAGAATAGATGAGGTTGTCAAAGGTGCATAATGAATACATGTATCACATGACTCTACAACTTATCACATGACTATCATCCCCATATGTGTGGGTTTATATATATGTGTGTGTGTGTTCGTGTACAGTAACTCCTCGCTTAACGTTGTAGTTATGTTCCTGAAAAATGTGACTTTAAGCAAAATGATGCCAAGCGAATCCAATTTCCCTAGAAGATTTAATGTAAATAAGGGGGTTAAGTTCCAGGGAAGTTTTTTTCACTAGACAAAAGTATATATGGGGATATATGAAACGTATGAGGGGACTGTGGATGGACAAAAGACCTACATCCACACTTACTGAGAAACAGCTAGTTACCCAACGCTTCAACATAGTAAAGAGGAAGCTGCTCTCACAGCTTGAGATAGACCAACTCCACATTA
>NC_133769.1:339769751-339836920 GCF_003597395.2 Chelonoidis abingdonii
CCCACGAGAATATAATATTCCAATTTTTTTATGGAAGGGGCCCCCAAAATTGCTTTGCCCCAGGCCCCCTGAATCTTGTGGGTGGCCCTGCTGCTAAACGATGAACTAGCATTTGGCTGAGCCCTCAAGGGTTAACTCGTTAATATAGCCTCACTCTACAAGGCAGCAGGCATGGAAGGAGGGGACAGAGCATAGCAGACAGAGATAGAGACACACACCATGTGTGTGAGAGTGACAGATCCACATTTCCCCTTTAAGTAGCTGACCCCAGTCTTAAGTACACTGCCTTGTTAATTAGATCAGCTTGCTGAGACTGAAGCTGCTGCCTGGAAGCTCCCTCTGTGCTGAACCCTGTTGTGTGTACCCCCTGCTCCATGGAAATGGGGTAAGTGGGGTGCAGGAGCAGGGGGGAGGAGGACACCCTGACATTACCCCCCCACACTTATTCCTTCCCCCTGTACAGCAAGCAGGAGTTTCTGTGAGCAGCACATGGCAGTGGGGGGGAGGGACAGATGAATGCTGGCAATTGTAGCCTGCTAGGCAGCTGGCAGAGGGAACTTAGGGGAACAGGGAGCTGATAGGGGGAGCTGATGGGGGGCTGCTGGTCCACCCTGATTCCAAGCCCCCACCAGCTAATTGCAACGGGCTGCTGTTCCTGAAAGCAGTGGACAAAGCAGGCGGCTGCCAAAGATGTTAGAAAACGTTAGAAGGGAGCATTGCACAACTTTAAACAGGCATGTTCCCTAATTCGTCAGCAAGGTAACAATGAAACAACATTAACCAGGACAACTTAAGTGAGGAGTTACTGTATATATATATTACAGTTGATATTTAATGATTTATGTGTGTTTACATATGCTAGTTTAATCTTCTCTTTGCATATTTTCCATATATATATAAAAAAATAGTGATTACACACCTACCCCTCCATATATAATCACTATTTTATGTATATATTCTAAAAACTACTGTAATGCAATGTCAAAGTCAGGAAATCCAAGTGGTAAGGTAAAACAGATTTATTTTAAGTGGGAAATGTGTTTTTCCCACTCGTATCACTCAGAAATAGCTGGATTGTATTTCGTTCAGGCTTTCCCCTAAAAAAAATTCGGAGCTGAGTGAAGGTATGTTTCAGCTCAATGGGAATATTTTGGTTTTGGATCATAAAATCCACCTCAGAGGTTCTCTCAAAATTTCTGTGACTCTGGAAATCCTGCATGGCTTTAGTAGTGCTTGAGTCATTAATAAATCATGATGACACTTCTTGATAAAATGGAAGATGATGTATTGAAGATAAAGTAATTGTCACACTGTCCTGCAGTGGCTCAAGAGATTGAGTATCAGCCTCAGGGCAGATCATTAGGAAACAGGGCACAGACCTTCACATTGGTGGGAAGTTCTATACTAGATTTCACCAACCAGTTATTGAGTATAGAACTCCTCAGGCAATATAAGAGCCTTAATGTAGGGTCACAGACAGTCCCCATGGGTAGTAGTCCAAATTGTCTTGCCACCCGGGTAAGCTTACTTGTGTGATAGATAGTCCCTTACCCCACGCAGCACAGCAATATTGCGGTTACTCCCAGACCAGTCAGTTACATCATGTCAGTTGGAGTTTAGATCTCACACTAAAGCCAGTGCTTGTAGCCAATCCTCTAATAAACTATCTCAAGTTTTATTATATAGGAAAAGGAAACAAGAGAGTTATTTACAAGGTTAAAGGAGTTAAACATATATACACCCAAATGGGTTCCAATCCTAAATTTCAAAAAGTAATTGAAACTTCTGTAATAAGCAAGCTTTATATGTTATTTAGGGCGAACCCATGCTAAGCATTGGGGATCTTTTCTTATGTCTGATAATCCTTGCCCCCCAGAGTTCAAGCAGCATAAAGATACAGTTCTTCCTTGTTAGGGGTTTTTATTCCCTTCTGCCTTCTACTTAGAGCTGAAAACTCAGCTGATGGGAAGAATTGATGTGCAAGACACATCTTTGTGGGAGGGGGATGGAGAGTGAACAGTCTTTCTTCCTCTTTAATGTTCCACTCTAGTCCATCCAGTGTCAATGGGCCTTCCTCTTGGAGCAGGAGGTAACATCTTTTGTTGGAGACCAGCATTTCACACTAATTAATGTCTCTCTCCTGTCTTTTGATTTACATAGGTGCAACGGCTTACAGGGCAAAGACTCAAATATTACTTTACAATGTGGGATACAGATGTTATAAGTTAGATTAATGCATGCCACAATTCATGAGCATTCAATAAAGTTCTAATTTAATTCTAATACCTATTTTAATGATATTAACACACAGGTGAGCCGGACCGATTTCAGCTAAGTATTGGTCAATATTCAGTTGAGGCGTGGGGACCATGTCATGAACTGGGATTTGGTCTGCCGGTGTCACAGGAACTAGTCACAAAAGGAGTGTAGAACTGGGCCCATAATTTTGTTTGAAAATTAGGTCAAGCGGTCATGCTTTGACCTCTCACTATGACTATATTGGTTAGGCTGAGTCAATATAAATCCTCTTTTCTTAACTATTTTCTTCTTCAATCTTTTTTATATTCACCCTAGTCATTAGGCAAACACTTAGCTTTTTGTCAGCTTCTTCACACCCACAAACACAGATGCACCCAAACAAGAAGCCAACAACATAATTATTAAATAGTCACAAAGCTGTTTCTTCAGTCTAGGAGAAAAAGACACTCTTATTGTTAATTTTATTTTTAAATATTCAGAAGGCAATGGGAGTTAGATGCCTAAATACCTTTCAAGATCTGTACCTTGGATACAATGATGATGATGATGGAAGCCATATCAGTGTCTAGAAAAACAGAGGGACAATTTTCAGATGAATCTGTGTGACTTATGAGCATAAGACCCCCAAGTTAATAGGACTTGTGGTCCTAAGTTACTGAAATGCTTTTAACCCCCCTCTCGGATAAGGGAATCTAGTTTAACGTTACTTTTTAAATGTTACTATGTTTCAATTTTTTTTTTACTTTATAATGAAAAAAATGCTATTTTGTGTATTAAAGAAATCACAAACCTGTGCTAAAATAAAGACTCTATTAATAAAAAGAGAATGTGTGTAATAAATACACTATTTCCTGTAATAATCATTCAATCATTTAGACAACCCTAATTCCAACTCTATCTATCTAGCTCATTCAAATGATGACTCGATCAAGGTTACTTTCCAATGATAAAGAACTGAAATCCATCTTAATTTATTATTAGCAAGAATATAACAAATTAATTTACTTGCTCAGTACAATTAGTTCTCATAAAGCAGGTTTGCAATTAATGCAATTCTCTCAAAATTCACTTTTACATTAATCAGTTCCCTCTTGGCTTCCTTTATGGTTTTTTATTAATAATATTCTATTACCACCAAGTGTTTTAAAATTCTGTTCTGCATACTAGCATGTACATGTCAGCCATTCATTCTGCACTTAATAGCAAATCATTCAAGTGAGTATACACCATCAAAATTCTGGGCAATTTGAATGCAAATTAAATCAATACAGTATCTTGGAAGAATTTGCCCTTGGAAACAGTTAGTTCAGCAGCTGTTGAAGCCTATTTTTTAGTTTAAAGCAGTCCCCTTTAGGGCTGATGTAGTTAGACTATATCAGCTTTTCCATTCTAAGCCCCATTTTCAAACGGATGAGAACTTGGCTGGAAAAGCTCTCTCCAGGTCAACCTGGCATTCGTTGCTTGACAACACTGCCAGGTATGCATTATCATGGAAGGAAAAGGAAAAGGAAAGCTCAAATCACACACTCTTGCATACATCCGCCCCTCTCCTAAAAATCTGAACTCCCTGTTATTTATTATTATTATTATTTATATTACTGTAGCATGTAGGAGCCCCAGTCATGGACCAAGACCCTATTGTGCTAGGTGCTGTAGAAAGACAGAATATAAGGATGGTCCCTTACCAAAACAGCTTACAGTCTAGTTAGTGGACATTTTCCCAGTGCACTGAATGCAAGATTTAGCCCAAAGCAAGGATGAACCCAAGATCAGCATGTTGTAAAAACCTTGGAGAGAGAAGAAGGGAGCATGCCAGAGAAAAATTGGGGGTGGGAAGAGTGTCTTAAAAGAGGTAAGAAGGAAAGATGCTACGTTTGTTTCTCTTGTCACTGAACACTATGATTTTCAAAGGTCTTTAGTTGCCTAAAGATGTAGCTGGGCATCTTTTGGAAAGTGCCTGTGTGCCTAACTCCCATTAATATTACATAGCTGTTACTGCATCATAGCCTGGCCCTGCCCCTCACAGGCAAGGGACATTTCCTAGCCAGGTCAGACTCAGCACTGGATCAGGAGCAGAACTTCAGACCTTCTGTGGTTTTGTTTTGTAACCTATCTGCCACTCTGGCAAGGTTCTCTCCACACCTCTTTTCTGCACTGAGGCATCTGCCTTTCTCCCTTCTCCCCACTGGTCCATTTCCTCTTCCTAGTTACACTCACTCCTCTACAGTTCCCACCAGCTCTACCTGCTCCTCTCCATCCCAATCTTCCGATTCAAAGCTTGGTCCTACATCTGCCTCCTCTTCCCCATCTCAGGTGTCATTTGTCCCAAACCTGGCCCTCCCTCCATCCCCTCCATCTCCCACCCCGCTGGTGCCACCATTCCTAACCTCATGCCCACCCTCCTCCCTCCACCCCCCTTCCCTTCTCTTACTGTCTCTGGAGCACTCACTCCATCTCTAAAGAGATATTAGCCATCAACAGCCCTTTCATATCTCACTGGCTCCAGTTCCTGGCTCTCACAGAGCCCTGGAATCCATCATCTGACACAGTCTCTGCAGCTGACGTGGTTTATGAGGCCTCTCCTTCTCTCACGCTCGCTGCTCTGAACCAGACCTAAGGAGGGGTGTTGGGCTTCAGCTCTCCCATTCCTGCCATTTCCAACCCCTCCTTCCTCCCTCTTCCCAGTCTTTCTCCTCTTTTGAACAGCGCTGCATCTGACTCCTCTCCCACTCCATATTGCTGCCTTCTACCGTCCACTCAACTCCACCCCATCAGATTTCCTCTCTGATTCTTTCTCTCTCTTCTCCCACGTTCATCCTTATTGATTTCTGCTTCCATGTTGATGATCCATCAGCTGCAAGTTTTTTCATTCACACCTCTTCATTCAAAGAGCTCTGGTTCAAGTCTTCCACTCAACAAAAGGCCCATTCACATGACGTCATCTTCCCAATCTCTGCTATCTTTCTGATTTCTCTGTTGCTGAGTTCCCTCTTTCTGACCATCACCCTGTGTGGACAGTTTCATTTAGGGGATAGCAGGCCTAGTAAGCAGACTATGGCTAAATGGTTTCCAAAGTCCAGGGGAGGGGGAGGGCTTTTGAAACAATCTGTGGGCCTGGAGGCCAAGTTACAGTCAGTACTTCTCCCTCCCCCCACCCCATCCCTGGCTGAACAACGGTTATAGGGAAAAATAGGGGAATTTAGGACCTCCCTCTCCACCAGGTCCCAAGTTGAGAGGCATGGAGAGGTATTTCCATCTCATCTAGCTGTACCTAAACCAGCCTTTTCCTACCCACCAACCTCCAGTGCTCTATCCACTTTGGGGCATGGTCACAGCCCTTTGCATCCTTCCTCGTGGAGGGTTGTTCAAGCAGTCTCAATGATGCAGATAGTCATTAATGGCTTCCCACCTCCCAGTGATTCCCCCCTTGTCAGGGAGAAGGGGAGAGAAAAGGGGGACAGGCCCCTGGCTGCCTGGCTGGGTCTTACTCATAGTCCAGGTCCTTCCCCTGGAGATTCTTCTGTCCCAGAAGGTACTAACTGGCTTTGTTCCTGTAGACTGCACCTTCTTCACTCTCCCTTGCTTGATTGCCAGTCTCAGTTTAAGTAGAGTTTATGCTCTAGAGTAGCTAAGGGATGGGGCCCAGTACTGCTCCATCACTCCTTTAGTCTTAGTGAGGGCTCTGTAAACCCCATCACACTGGATCTCTTTCAGGATCACCATCAGTCCATTTATTGAGACTCCTGTTGTCAAAATTACTGGGCTAACTGCATCTCTGTCTCCTCCTGGTCTCTTCGAGTGCACCCTCTCTCAGGCTTCAGGCTGTCACATGCCTTTTGGGATGTCTCCTTTTCCAACTAAAAGCTTGGCCTGTCTCTCTGACATCTCCTTATGGAATTCTAGACATCTTCTTAAGCTCAACGTGATTAAAACAGAGCTCTTAATCTCTCCTCCTTTTTCAGGAGGCCAGTGGGCAGGAAGGGGTGTGGAATGCTTGGATGATGGAAGGCAAACACAGGCCTCCAGCTATTGGCCACAATTTGACTCCTTGCCTCTGTGTCAACAGCCCTATCTATAAAACAGGAATCACAATACCTAGCAGTCAAATAACTACCTGCTACCATCATAGGGGTGCTGTGTAGATTAATTAATTAATGGTTTCAAGTGTCTTGAATCTGAAGAGCACTTAGTGTATGCCAAGTTTTTCGACAGTGCAAAGGCACCTCGCATAAAAGTTGTCCATTCTGTCTAACCAAACAGAGCATGCACTTTACTTCCTGTATAACCTCACTGAACTCATCTTGGCCTGAATCCTGGGCCTGATTCACCACTCCAGTGCTTGAGCTGCTGAGTCAGCAATGAAATTAATGCACTGGTAAGTCAGGCCAACTGTATCCAGTTGAAACTACAGAGAATTGGAATTGGAGGCAGAACAGACAAACTATTGAGAATTACACTTCTGAGCCCTGAATCTGATCTCATTTCACACCAGCATAACTCTAAGGACTCAGCAGATTGACTCCTGATTTACATTTGTGTCAGTGAGATCCGAAGTAGACCCTTTGTTTTCAATTTAGTTACTATCTTTGGTTTCATGATTGTATTTGTTATGATTCGTTTTATTGTTTGAGTTACTGTTTGACATTATCATTGCTGTTACTTATTATTGGTTTTGCAGAGACCCCTAGAAATCTGCTTGGAGAACCTCCATTGTGCTTGGCACTGTACAAACAATAACAGAGAAGACAGCCTCTGCCCCAGCAGCTTACAGGCGAGGTGTCAGACAAGAGGTAACAGCAATGCTAGGACAAACAGACATAGTGAAAGTCGGTGGGAAGTTGGGACCACAAAATGAACAGAGTTTAGAAGGAAAAGTCAAGTCCCATCTGGCCTCTTGCCTTACCCATGCCTTCAAATCATTAGTTTGTGGCACAACTTTAATCTTCCAACACAAAGCATGAAAGAACAGCTTCTTGGTCATTATTTTGTTTTACACTTTTTTGAAGATTAGATTTGCACAGGGGTTAAGTTGATTGATCAGAAACCCACTTTTCTCCTGTTGTGCACAGGTGGTTCTTGCAGGAAAGGGGCAGATTTCCCCCAGAGTTTATATTTTTATTTGTATTTCATTTTTTTGTGGAATGTAGGTTCAAAATATGCCCCCCCGACTATCAACCATTATGTATCGCCTTTGTGATTATGCATTTTAATTTATTTATCAATTTAACATTTTTCAAAGCTACATAAAAAGTCTTACATGTGGTAATCAATACAGAAAATAAAAAGGAGAAAACAACTCAACCATGATAAATTAAAGGAAAATTACTCTATCTAATCTTCTCCAAATCTATCCATATAAAAATAAATTCAGTCATGGTGCTGAAAGGGATAGACAAAAGAGATATATGACAAAATTCCAGTGAGATATTTTTCACACATCAAAAAGCAATTCAAAGCCACATGGGCTCAATTCTAATTTACACAATAACCACTGAATGCCACTGTGGCAGTGATAAGGGGCTTTAAAGTGGGCATACATTACATTTACATTCAATTTAAGACTTGTTTACACAGCCAGAATGATGTAAAGATGCAAGAGACCATGTCTTCACTACAAAACATAGATGTGTTTTTATATCAAGGTACAAAGTATCTTTGCCTTCTTTCCACTGGGATTTTACATTGAGGTCCCTAACTCATTACGGCTATCTCAGTGTAAAAACACTCCTCTGTTAGCAACGCGGACGTAGCTTTAGTGTAAAAGAGAATCAGGTTCAATGTACTTATTTTACCAAATTTTAACAATGCTTTTTTTTTTTTATTCAAAATTGTTGACCCTGGGTATAACAGAAGAGTACAGTAGTTTTGTTTAGTGAATCCTCTTCTGTTTACTCTTATCAGCCTCAATTCCAGAAAGCAGTTACGCCTGTGCTTAAATTTGAGCATGTGAATAAGAGCTACCTTGAACAAGAAAGTTTTCCTGAACTAGGGATGGTAGCAAGAGGACCTTAGTTTTCATACCACTTTGTCATGGCGAGATGAGGATGGACATAGACCTCCCCCAGTATGCCAGAGAAGCAGTTGACACACCTGAGAGAAGTGGGGCATACATCACCTGTCTGTCTGTCCTTAGAGGTAGACTGCTCTAACTTGTGTGGTGAATAATGGCTCTCATGTGGATCATTGGAGCTCAAAGTGCTCTGGTTCTGTCTCCTCCCAACCCTGACAGGTCCTTTCTCCACCCCAGGCCTGCTATCTGCAGCCCTGGAATGTTCCCTATGCTGTGGAAACCATATACCAAAGACACCTGCATTTCACAGGAACAAAGCAAAGGGATGAACCAGACTCCAACTATAAGGGAAAGGGAACTAACTGGGCATTGCTACCATGGGTGCTCCAGGGCTGCTTTAGAATAAGCATAAAATATCACTGCTTTAAAATAAGCATATTTTGGACTGCAGTTTGTCTGCTAACTGTTCACCACAGTTATTGCTTTGACTATTCACTTTCACAACTAGCTACTTCCTGTGTGTGATTGGTCAGATATATTGTTTCTGTTTCCTGACTAGATTACCCCTAGATCCGAAGAGGTTTCAAGCTGGTTTCCATGATTATTTCTGGTGTTGATGCCACATGAAGACATAGTCACACAAATCTCACCGTCTAAATATTCACACAATATTTCACAAGTGTTTCTTTGGATTTTCTTGTCAAGGAGATTGGTCATGCACTAATGCTAAGTGATTAAAGGGATCTTGAATATTATTGCAGTGATAATTTTGTAGCATTCTTCTAGCTTTACTCCTAGTTATATGTCCCTGGATCACAGTGAACAATTTATCTTCTTCACTGGAACTTATGCTCTTCAGATAATACTTGTAGACAGTTATTAAAAGCAGCTTAATTGTAATTTAGCCAAGCGATACGTATTAAGTTCTTTTAATCTTTCCTCATAAATCATTTGGTCTGGCCCTTTAATCATTTACGTTGCTTTCTCTGAATATTCTCTAATGTGTCTTCAACTTTTGGGTACTGGGGCACCGAGAGCTGTACCTTACATTATAGGTGAATTCTTACCAGTACCATATTGAAAAAAGGACAATCGCCACACCCCAAGTGTGAATGCCCTTGCTTTCTTCAGTCTGTACTGGAGCAATAAGCCATTCGGCTGTGCTCTCTACAAAGTAGTGCCGGTTAATTATAACATCATTGTTGGATCAGGAATTGGGATTTTGCAACACTAAACATTAACAGAGAGTCCCAGCAATACACCACTAGTCATAGTGTAAGGGCAAGCCATGCCTGACCAACCTGATTGCCTTCTATGATGAGATAACTGGCTCTGTAGATATGGGGAAAGCTGTGGACTTGATATATCTTAACTTTAGCAAAACTTTTGATACAGTGTCCCACAGTATTCTTGTCAGGAAGTTAAAGAAGTATGGATTGGATGAATGCACTATAAGGTGGATAGAAAGCTGCCTAGATTGTCAGGCTCAACAGGTAGTGATCAATGGCTCGATGTCTAGTTGGCAGCCGGTATCAAGCAGAGTGCCCCAAGGACCAGTCCTTGGGCCGGTTTTGTTCAACATCTTCATTGATGATCTGGATGATGGGATGGATTGCACCCTCACAAGTTCGTGGGTGACATTAAGCTGGGGGGAGAGGTAGATATGCTGGAGGGAAGGGATAGGGGCCAGAGTGACCTAGACAAATTGTAGGATTGGGCCAAAAGAAATCTGATGAGGTTCAACAAGGACATATGCAGAGTACTGCACTTAGGATGGAAGAATCCCATGCACCGCTACAGGCTGGGGACCGACTGACTAAGAAGCAGCTCTACAGAAAAGGACCTGGGAATTACAGTGGACAAGAAACTGGATATGAGTCAACAGTGTGCCCTTGATGCCAAGGAGGCTAACGGCATATTGGGCTGCATTGGTAGGAGCATTGCCAGCAGATTGAGGGAAGTGATTATTCCCCTCTATGCAGCACTGGTGGGGGGCACATCTGGAGTATTGCATCCAGTTTTGAGCTCCCCACTACAGAAAGGATGTGGACAAATTGGAGAGAGTCCAACGGAGGGCAATGAAAATGATTAAGGGGGCTGAGGCACATGACTTATGAGGAGAAGCTGAGGCAATTTGGCTTATTTAATATGCAGAAGAGAAGAGTAAGGGGGGATTTGATAGCAGACTTCAACTACCTGAAGGGAAGTTCCAAAAAAGATGGAGCTAGGTTGTTCTCAGTGGTGGCAGATGACAGAACAAGAAGCAATGGTCTCAAGTTATAGTGTGGGAGGTCTAGGTTGGATATTAAGAAAACCTATTTCAGTAGACATGTGGTAAAGCACTGGAATGGGTTACCTAGGGAGGTGGTGGAATCTCCATCCTTAGAGGTTTTTAAGGCCCATCTTGACAAAGCCCTAGCTGGGATGATTTAGTTGGGGTTGGTCCTGCTTTGAGCAGGGAGTTGGACTAGATGACCTCTGAGATCTCTTCCAACCCTAATCTTCTATGATTCTATGATAAACTTTGCAAAGTCCCAACTACCAATCCAAAAAGGTTAATTGTACTAGGACTGCACAGTCTTCTCCTATTGACTAGAAAGAATCAAGTCTTATTCTCAGAAAAGACTTTGTCAGAACATACTAAACAAAATTAAAGGACTGTTTAAACTCTTCACCCATCTTTGCTTTTTTAAATTTTGACAGGCTATTCTTTATTCACAGAGATTGGATTAATGCAACATGACAACTGTAGTCATGGTGAGGATAAGTTGGTTTTAACAGCCGAGCGTTGAGCAAGTCAGGGGAGAAAAACCTTAGCCCATAATTTAGGAAGATAGAATTCTTTGCTGTAATAGCAACCCTGGAATCCTTCACACCTTAAATTTAAACAAATGCATGCCACTTTTGTCATAGAAAATTACAGCCTTGGTTGATTTATCTCTCAGCTTGAGCCTTCTGGATGTTTGCCAACATAGTTCTTGAGACCTTAAGAATTTGATGTTTTAGTGGCATCTGGTATCTTGCAAACCATTTCTTCTCACACTAACACAAACAGATGTTCTTCTCTCCGTGGCAGCACTGTTGTAGTAGACCAAACTGTTTCTCTTTGTTTTAAAGAAAAATCTTTATAATTTTTCTTATCATTTTTTTCAAGAATCATTAATCCACTTGGCAGTGTATACAACACAGAGCAATACATGATCCCTGCCCCCTATGTCTTATATCTAGATGAATGACCAAAACAGTACTTACCTTAGCTGCCCTGAATGCCTGTAGGAAGGGGGAGCACTTCAGAGAACCTGTCTCCTTTATAATATCTCTCACTATCAAAATCTCCTGCCAGCAGATTGTTAAATCAGTCTGCAGCCTGACTAATGGGCCAGTCCAATTCATATTGCTGCACCCTGTAAATGAAAAAAAAAAAAGAGAAAGAGGTTTTTTTCATTGTTTCAGTTTTTAAATATTTGGGAGGTGCTCTGATGGGGGCTATCTAAGTATCTTGATTATCATAATATGCTTATCATAGAACACTGCCATTTTTTTTTTCAGTACTCAAATAAAGGAAATTCTAATTTAGGAAGGTTAACATTGGTTTGATGCTGGAAATGTTTACGAAAACAGGACTGTTAACTTGTGCACCAGTTATAAAGGTACCTCAGCAGAAAGCACGAAAATAGGAGTGGGAGAAGGATAGCAAGTAAGTGTTGAGACAGAAGGGAATGGGGAGTAGAAAGCAGAGTAGAAGGCAAAGTAGAGTTGTACAGGGTATCAAAGGGAAGGACAAGCTGTTTGAACTTGCGTGAAAGATGGAAGGAGGCCAGTGAAAGGATTTCAGTCCAATCTTTATTTTCATGAGTTCTTGACTGAGCAACTTTCACAGCCATTAAATCGCACCATCCTCCCTCTCAAAACAAAACAACAATGAAAGAAAAGTCACCAAGCTGCTATGGCAGTCAGATACCCTGGAGAAGGAGATCTGATAAATAGAGGACTGACATTAGAAATGGTTGGTATTTCTTTTTTATTCTCTTTTCCTTTTATTTTAGTGCCGGTAAGATTTTTTCCTAGTTGTAAGGCTTTCATGATATTGGCCAACTTCCATTGAATCATTGGTTTATCAATGACATCGTCAGCTGTTTCATAGCGAAAATAAAATGCCTCTGCCATCAGAGATGTCACTCTCATTTTACAATTTACATATTTTCTTATATTCTACTGTTAGTTACTGTTGATATCCTTTGGGGTTTAATGGGAAGTGATTTATTCTTTCACAATCTCCATTTTATTCACTTTGTTGGAATAAGACCAGTGATCTCCTAACTGCTGCAAGTGTGAGCTAACACCTCCTAGCAAAGTAAAATGAAATACTTTGTTTACGTGAGTAAACTAGTAATAACAACTTCTTCTTTCTAGTAATTTATCAGATGTTTTCTAACACATTGTAGAGACTTACAAACCATTCATTAAGTGTATTCCATTTGGTAAGTTATGTATAGCAAGTAGCTCTAACAAACATTCAGTATCTTATACTCACTTACAAATGAAGCATAACCTGACAAGATATAGTCTACTCCTTGTCAAAGAAATGCCGATTTGGCCAAATATGTACCTTAAAGGCCAGATTATTAAACCTGGTCTGCCTTTTGTCCATGGCTTGTAATTTGGAACAGGGCCGGCTCTAGCCATTTCACTGCCCCAAGCACAGCGGCACACTGCGGGGGGCACTCTGCCCCTCGCCGGTCTCACGGCTCTGGTGGGCCTCCCGCAGGCGTCCCTGCAGATGCTCCACCGGAGCCGCGGGACCAGTGGACCCTCCTCAGGGACGCCTGTGGGAGGTCCACCGGAGCCACGGGACCAGCAGACCCTCCGCAGGCACGCCTGTGGGAGGTCCACCGAAACTGCCTGCCATCCTCCCGGCAACCAGCAGAACGCCCCCAGAGGCATGCCGCCCCAAGCACACGCTTGGCGCTCTGGGGCCTGGAGCCGGCCCTGGTTTGGAATAATTGTGGATGCAGTTTTGCACCTTGCATGCTGTCATGGTACAATTCCCCACTCTGAACCTTAGCGTCCAAAAGATGGGGTACCAGCATGAATTCCTCTAAGCTAATTACCAGCTTAGAATCTGTAGCACTGCCACAACCTGGATTTCCAGTGCTGGTACACTCTGGTCCCTCCACTTGCCCGGGACCAATGACCAGATCCTCTGGATCTTAACACAAGGAAGTAACCCCTTTCCCCCCACCTTGGCCTCGCTCCAGGCTTCCCCTCCTGGTTACCCTGGAAGACACGTGTTTCAAACGGTCCTTGAATCACATTTAATAGAGACGACACATTCTCTTCCTCCCTCCTTCTTCTCTTCCCTTTCCAGGACTGCTCCCTGAGGAGAAAAGTAACCTGACCACCAAAAGAAACTTAGCCTTCTCTCTCCCGCTTCTCCTTTCTCCCAGATTCCCTGGTTGAATCCAGTACCCATCAGCCTGAGGTCTCACCCAGATAAAAACAATCAGTTCTTAAACAAGAAACTTTAATTAAGAGAGAAAACAATTAATCTTTGTAAATTTAAATGGAATAGTCAGGGTCTTTTAGCTATAGGCCACTGGGAATACGCTCCCAGGCCGAGTATTCAAAATACAAAATTAAAATCCTTTCAGCAAAATACAATTTGAAACCTCTTTCAGCAATGCAAAATTAATTTCTTCCAGCCAAAATGCACCCATTTGCAAATAAAGAAAAACAACATAAAGCCTAACTCGCCGATCTACAAGTACTCACTATTGTGGATCTATTGACCTGTAGTAGCGGAGATTGGAGAGAAACCTGGTTGAGTCTGGCTCCCTCTGAGGCCCGCGACGTTGAACAACACCAAAAACTAACAGCACCACCAGAAACTTCCTCCCTCAAGATTTGAAAATATCCTGTCTCCTGATTGGTTCTCTGGTCAGGTGACAGCCAGGCCTACTGAACTAGTTAACCCTTTATAATCAAAGAGATATAAAGTACTTCTGTGCTATTAACTTTTCTTATCTGTTTATGACACATGCACTACTCCCACTGCTCCTCTTTTTTATCCCTGGTTCTCTAGCTCCTCTTACAATTTGCCCCCACCCTTTTCTGCCAAGTGCCTCTGTCTCCATTCAGCCTCATGCCTCTGTCCGCACTCAGCCTCCCACCCCCCCACAAGGCCCTGCCTGCCGTTCACAAGGGAGGAAGAGGATAGAAAAGAGTGAGCAGTGGGCAGAGGGCAAGATGGGGGCAGAGAAGAGTGAGGGGAAAGGGGAAAGAGGAGCAAGCGGCTGGTAGAGCCTCAAGAGGAAGAGGCTAAGCAGGGGTGGGGCCCCGTTCCAGGCTCCAGGGCACCTTCTGAGTGTGGGCCCAGCACCACAGTGCCACCGGTGCCGTTGTAAACCCGGTACTGCAGCAACTGGAAGATGGAGGAGGAAAAGAAGCCAAGGACAGAAGTAGCAATGGCCTAACAGGGAGCTCATTTTCCCAATGAAAGTGACAATAATGTTGGGCAGCACATGCCTCCTGCATTTGGGGAGGCTGACCCAAGTGCCAGAAGCTTCCTTGGCATCCAGACCGTGGCTCTACCCTGAGGCCCCCCCTTGCTCAGCCTCCTTTCCTGAGGCCCCACCCATATTCCAACCCTGCTCCACCCCCTCCTCTAGGCCTCCTGGCCCACCACTGGCCGAGTCTCTCCTTTTCTCCATCCCCTTCCCCCGAGGCCCTCACAACTTGCACTCTCTGCCCCTTCCCCAAGCTACGTGCTCCTCCTGCCCGACTTGAACAAATGCAAAACTTGGGGGAGCATTCACTGCCTCCAGGTACCCCTAATTGCCTGCTGTTTACCAGGAGGAGGGATGCGGCAGGCAGTGGGGACCTCACAGGTGTGGGGGAAGAGGACAGGAGGGACTTAGCCAATGGTGGGCAGTAGGAGCCTGGCAGAAGGAGCTGGGACAGGAAGAAGCATAGAGCAGGTGGGGCCATCACGGCCTAGGCATCCGCGCTCTGAAAGGCAGCAGGTTGGTATTTGGGCTGCAGGGGATGCTTATTCTCCCCTGACCTATTATACCCACCGCATGTGATAATAAAATCTTGAATAATTTACTTCGGTACTACATGAAGACAGTGTCCTGACCTTGGGGCTTGTCTACGCTTGCAAGTTTTGTCACCAAAAACTGGCTTTTGGTAACAAAACAATGATAGCATACACACTGCAAGGTCACTTGTTTCGGAAAAAAATGCCTAGTTTTGATGACAAAAACCCTCCAGTCCTGCGAGAGACTTTTGTCTTTTCCCCTCCCTTTGTTGTCGACAAACAGCTAATGTAGAACCACAGGTTTTTTTTTTCTGATTTTATTGGCCTCCAGAAAGTATCCCACAATTCCCATGCTGCCACTCTGGTCAGCGGTTTGAACTCCACTGTCCTGCAGCCAACCTACCCTTCCCCCCTGCAAGCCCAGGAATTTTAAAACTCATTTCCTGTTTGCTGGCTTCCCAGAGTAGCTTCTCAGGTGACTTCCTAGGTGATCATGGCTAGCTATCGCACCAAACGTGCTCCCGCTTGGACCAATGCTGAGTTGTTGGATCTGATCAGTATAAAGGGAGAGGAGTCTGTTCAGTCGCAGCTGCGAGTGACCCATAGGAATCGGGACACATATGGGCAAATGTCTCGAGGCTTGTGTGAAAAGGGCTATGATTGAACACGCAGCAGTGCAGAGCAAAGATAAAGGAGCTGAGACAGGCGTACCATAAGGCGCGGGAGGCAAACCATGGCTCCAGTGGTGCACGTAAGACCTGCCATTTCTATAAGCAGCTGAATGCTATCCTCGGTGGTGACTCCACCTCCATCGCTGATTGCCCCATGGATACTTTGCATGCAGCTGAAAGAGGGGGTAACTCGAAGGCTGAAATTGTGGATGAAGAAGTCAAGCTAGAAGATGATGTGGTCGTCCCAGTGGTGTTGCCCAGTGGGGCAGGCAGCCAGGACTTTTCTCCACTCCAGAAGTGCTCAACAGGGAGCAGGAAGCAGATGAGACTCCAGATAAGTTGCTGTGGCTTGTGTAGGGAATCGAAAAGTGGGAGACAGGTAGTGTTTTCTGTGAGCTGGACATTGCCCTGTGTAGCTAATCTGCATGGCCAAGGAGGGTGTCGATGGACATCAAGGCCCGCAGGGAATCCTCCAGAGAGAGGCTCTGCAAAATTTCCAAAAGATATTTCTTAATCCTCTGCTGCAGATTCCAAGGGATTGCAGCCTTGTTAGTTCCCCCATTGTAGGAAACTGTACCATGCCATTTAGCAATCACTGGAGCTGGGACCAAAGTGGCACATAGCTGAGCTGCATGTAGACTGGGGTGAAAGCCACAAGCATTCAGCAGCTGAGCCCTGGTTTCTTTGATCACCCTCAGCAGCAAGATGTCAGCCAGTAGGTTGGCCACCTGTGAAAAAGTGTGGGATAATTTTAGAATGAGTTCCCTGCAAAGCTGCCCTGCAAGCTAACAGTGCATAGGAGAGAAGTGTGGGATCCATCCTCTCTCACTGCAGATGCTGGCACGCACTACAAAAGAACGACAGTTGGAAAAATGACATGAAAGGAAGCCAGAGACCTTTGGAGGGGTGAGAGACAAAGCGGTGCATGACGGTACATTTTTCACCTACCAGGATGTGCCACACTCCGTTTCCACATTCCCACAACACCTACCGACAGATGGTGTCACCAAGCACTGTGGGATATATACCCATAGTCCACTGCTCTCACTGTTGACAAAGGTGCCCCGAAAGTGGACACGATCTGTCGACAGAAGGAGCAAATGTAGACATACTTTGGCGACTTTGCTTTTGCCGATTTTTCCTTGGCGACATTAGTTTCATCGAAAAAACTTGCCAGTGTAGACAAGCCCTTGATCTCTGTGCAAACCTCATGGGGATATTACTGGGAGATCTTCTGTGGATTGAGGGAAACATGAAGGGCAGAATTTATATTCCAGCCTGCAGACTATAAGTACACATGAAATTCATGTTGATGAGTTTGATATGCCTGACCTATCCTCTGGTTCTGATTTACTCTGTATGTTACACCAGTGTAGCCCTGTTAATTTCAATACAGCTATCCTGATTTAATCCAGTCTTACAGCTGAATCAAGCTCCATTTCTACAATCTTTTTAATACTGATTCAGTATTGCCAACCTCATGCTATCTCATCTATTTTTGGTATAGATTATTTCACAATCTCCAGCAGATTGCGTTTATTCAGCCTACTATTCATAAACTACAACAAGCTTCTCACAATAACACTATTGTTTTCAAAATGGGAAAATGATTTTTAAAGCTGGCCTCTCTCATAATGCCCTTCCCTTGATGTCAGAGCTCACACACAGACATTGTTGAATCTAACCCTGTTATCAGTTTAAACTTAGTTACACCTGGGTAAGTAAAAGAGAAAAATGTCTTCAGCGTGAAAAATGAATGTTATACACTATGTCTGGTTCTGGGCATCTTAGTTAACTTGGTTCTCAAGGATTACACTGAAAAATCACATTTTTATTTAAGTATCAGAGGGGTAGCCGTGTTAGTCTGGATCTGTAAAAGCAGCAAAGAGTCCTGTGGCACCTTATAGATTAACACGTATTGGAGCATGGGCTTTCGTGGGTGAATACTTATTTAAGTTATTTTATTTATTTTGCCAATGTTTAGTCTGTGTTTTTTTCAAAAGAAACTCTAGAATTGCTATCAATAAGAGATGAAATATCTATGTATATGCCTTCTAGGATTATTTATGCAAGAGGGTGTGAAGGCCTGCCTATAGATAAAAAGAAAGCACTAGCATGCTCATCTTTTAGCCTTCAGAATAATCTGATTTATCAATAGTCACATAAAAATATTTAGGAGGAACTTATACTACTATAACTTGATTACATCTAGTTACATCCTCCCAGTCCCTGCTACCATTATCAGATCCCACTTCTTCAGACACCAAATTAATCATGATTCCTGACGGTATTTGCAGAAATCACACAATTACTTAAGTGCAGATTTATTCAAGAAATGAATTCCTCATTAAAAATGTATAAGGCTCTAAAAATATAACAGACAACATCGCTAACAATTTTATGCGGGATGTCAGTTTGATATGACAGGAAATGGCCTTGTAAAAGAAGATTCACTGCTGATTGGTTTAAGACACCTTTTTACCACCTGGTTTGTGTACAGTGCCCTTAAAGCTTTTCATTCTGTTATTCATTGCTTGATTTGAAATAATATGACAGCAATAACTCTACAATGCGGAAGAATATCAGCCAAATGGGAGTAATCTATATTGCACGTACAATGTGCTAAAGTGATGTGAACTCATCTCTTTTAGTGGTGTACCAAACTTTTGGAGCAAACATGGAAATGTGAAGATGACTGGGGTTTGACATATCACACAGGTCCATTAGCTGCAGATTATTTATCTGTCCTTGGTTTCCTTGTAAGGTTTTTTTTCCTTGTTAGGTCCAGATGCCTTTGTGAATCTTTTCATTTCATATTTGGAGTGGGAAATATTTTATTGCCATGCAGGGCAGCCTGGATTTTGCAGGGAGTTTATTGTAGCATGACAGACAGCCTTTTATTTTGCAGTGATTCATTCACACTCAGTCCAGGTCATTAGTGTCAGTAAGTTAATACCACTTGACAGCTGAACAAAGGCCCGTAAGAAATGAGTTGGTGGTCTCAGTCCAGTTACTAGCAGACAGCCATCCTCATCAGAAGAATACATCCCATTTGGCACTAATGCTAGTCCTTGTTGGCAATCTCAGCAGAAGAGCCAAAGACTGGAATGGCAAAAAACTAAATTATACCCCTGGAGATGGTCTTTTCAGGTCAGAGATCAAACATGTACAGCATGGTTCATAGCATCTTGTTTCTATGGATTTAGCAGCAGATTTCATTTTCCATGGAAGTCAGCTCCACTTCTTTTTCAGCCTTTCCCCTCACATACTATTGCAACATCCAGCTGGACCCCTTCCTCCTGCTGTTCTAAGTATTGGCCATGTACTGTCTGACCCTTCATTGTGAAATTAACAGAAGATGCCTGAAGCTGGCAGCCCTGGACTACGCCACTTCAAATGGTAAGTGGGGTAGTTATATAAAAGCATCCTAAAGAGGGCCCCAGTGCTGTAAGGAGTTCTGTATAGTCAGTCTGCCTGGAACTTCATTATCAATGGCACTCTCTATAAGAAGGGCTCTTTGAAGGGTCAGGGCCTAAAACACCTTTGACTGTTTCAATTAATGAGACTATTGCCTGTCTCAGTGGAAGGCTGGCATGTTAGAATTTCTTAACAACTTACCAGCACCCTTCCATTTCCTTTTGGTCAGCTGTGTAAGTAACGTGATTGTATTGTTTTATATATTGTTTGTCCAGCATTTTAACATTTACAGCACTGTGTTGCTTAGTGTTAGATGTACATTACCAATGTTTGTACACTGCTTTGAAAATGTAAAATGCTACATGAATTATGGTTTATTATTATTGAGATACTTGTTAAATTTTTGTATAGATGTTTGACATGCTCAGTTCCATCTTTATTTTTACTGAAAATCCTCCACGTAGGTAATAGCAGATGGAGCATTAAAAAATGTGTCCATATATTCATATGTTCTTATCATATCTTTATGGACTCCACCTGGATCCAGGAGATCTGGGTTCTCTTCCAGACTCTGCTATTAACCCCCCAGTGTGACCTTGCACAAGTCACAAAATCTTCAAAAGCGGTCTCAGATTTTGGATCCCTAACTTGAAATCCCTAGCCCCGGATTTTCAGACGTGATGACCACCTGCAGCTGCCATTGACTTCAATTGTAGATGTAGACACTCAGCAATTTGGAAAATCAGGCTCAAGTTATCTCACATTGAAAATTTGGCCCTCAATCTCATTATGTCTCATTTGCCTCACCTTGTGTTACGCAATTCTAAGCATTGCATGTGATTAGTATTGTTGTAGCTAGGTAGATTTGGTAATAAAGCACAGGGTTAAAATACAATAAAAGCAGATTGGGAGAGAACACCTTCTTTTGGTTATGTGTGGTTTGATCCATTTCCCAATGAAATCAATAGAGGCTTGGTCACTGTTTTCACTGGGTACAGAATCAGGACCTGTACAAATCCTGGTGTGTAAAATACTATTCACATTACAGTCTTTGCCATGGAAATCATTTTTGTCTGCAAGTAGCAGCTGGAAAGACTTTGGCTTCAGAGCATCATGTGCAAGCACTCCCACAACAGAGTCTGCACCTGCTGGTGTCATTTCAATGCCTTGAAATCCTTTGCAGCTGGAGCGACTATATATACCTTTAGATGTGAAGTCAGGCGTACAGTACTTTTCTGATTCCTATGTAACCTTTGCTCACTGGCAAATTGTGACACTACAACTAGCTTCTGAAAGGTTTGTTTAGCCTAACCACATTACAGTAATAGGCAGATGGATGGGATTTTTCTTCTTTTTACAAGAGCATCTAAAATGCCCTACACAGAAAGAGAAGGAACATGGGATTGTTTGCATGATACCCGTATTTTTAAATGGAAAATCGAGGAGCAAGTAGGTGACACTTTTAGAAAGCAAGCGAGGAAATGAATTCCAGTCTCATGCTTCTAAGCAGATCACCTTTAGTGATTAGAAAGAACATCATCCCACCTCCCTTGCCTATATACTGTGTAATCTCCACTTGGAGTTTGTCAGCTCCTGAAGAGCCAAACTAAGCCTGAAGGGGCACCTACCAAAAGGACTACAATGGGCAGGGCTATCAGAGCCCTCAGATCTCATTTCTCCACATGTTTGGAGTCAGATGTGGGGACAGAAGGAAGTAGAAACCCCTGCTGAGGCCAACAGGGAGGCTCCTGCATTGGGTGATCTGGATGCATAGCCCACTGGACTAATGACAAGCCAAAGCTTCATTAGGGGAACAGCCTGACTCAGACACAGAGAATTTTTGGTTTGGAAGCTGGGAGAGAGACATCTCGGTTCAGAGAGTCCTTGCCCAACTCTTTCTGCCTCCAAAGGGAGTTTTTGCACAGTGAGGAGACTTCAGCTACATAGACCAGGCAGTTCCAGCGCTGCAGTGACCAGCCTTCAGCACAGAGAGATCCAGCCCAGTCCTGGATACTGAAAGCCGGCTGAAATCCCCCCAGGAGGGTTCCAGAGCAAGGAACAGCAAGCCTGGTTGGAGACAGGGGTGAAAGAGTAAAGCAAGATGACTTTTATTTAAGCCAGCCAACGTCATAGACCTGCAGCACTCCATCTCTGGACACTCAGCCTTGGGAAGGTGCTACGGAAGGGTTTGGAAGAGCTGTTAGTGATGGGAGGTGGGGAACTTTTCATTAATGTTTATTAATTATGAATCATAACCCTTTCTTTCCCCAGATCCTAGTTTCCTGGGCCCTCTGAAGTCAAACCCCTTTGTAATTCTGTTTCCTTTCCTTTACTGGGGCTTGTTATTTACTTTATTATTCTCTGTGTATTGAGCTTTACACCCCTTACCATCTGGTAGTATAAATGATTTTCTCAAGGGGCAGCATGGCATAGTGAGGTGTCGTCTTGGGTGAAGCAACCAGACTTCAGAAAAGAACCCAGGATCTGACCCAGGCCAGAAAGGGAGTTGCTTTGCTTTTGTCAGAACCAGAGCAAGTGACTATTAGACAAAATTGCCTCTTAATCTCTTTATTTCACAGCAAAGAATCTCCTAGACCTTTCTGGCCTTGCTTCTTGCTAGAAATCTAAAGAAATAGATCGCTTCATTACGGTCATTTTCCTTTTCCATTTACATCATGTATAAACCAGCAAAAATTAATACATAACAAATTATAGATCCAGAGGACTCACTGGTTTCAGTTACTTCCTGAACCATGTTTCCATTGCTTTCTTGCTGGGTTTCTAGCTCTGACTGCATTATTTGTTGCACTGCCTGCCTAGAATAAGCTTTGTGTGGCTCGAAAGCTTGTCTCTCTCACCAACAGAAGTTGGTCTGATAAAAGATATTACCTCACCTACTTAGTCTCCCAGAGTCAGCTCAGACATTAATTGAAAGCTATGTTTAAATCCCTGGAGGAGAGAAGTGGGTGATTTCCTTCCCTTGGGAGTAGAGGATGCAGAGATGGGAGACAATTTTATGCATGGGCTATCTGGGGTTGGGGAGGTAGAGCTTCTCCCCCTCCTGACTGAAGAGGGGAAAAGGTCTAGAGGAAACTGGGGGTTGGGACGTTTAATGGTGGATAAAGACAGGACTTCAGTCTTCAGGCTGTGAATCTGGCACATCTTGCAAGCACTAAAATAGACACAAAGAATTTCTAATGTTACTTGAATGCTCCTTTTCAGTAGAGCTGCTTTGCCCTAGAAACTCTATCACTGTATCATATGAAAGGCCGGATGTTCAGCTTTAAAAATAATGTAACCATGAGTATCAAGGGGAAGTAATGCAGGCAAAGGGAGAGCTTTCAACTTATCAAATGGATTCTTACAAAGAGCTTTTACAAATTCTTATAAAGTTTATCATTAACAAATGTTGTGTAGGCTTAAAGCATTTTTAAACCTTACAATGTGTACGTCCTCAGCTAGATTTACTATTTTTAATTACTTTCATTTATTTGTAAGGTACTTTTAGAGCTCTTTCTTTAACACTTTTTCTGGGAAGTTGCCCAGTGTTTTGCATACAAAAGTTGAAGGCTAAAAAGGCTTTTTTTTAAAAAAAAAATTATTTGGAATATCTTTGAAAAACTGGTTCAGACACTTTTTTGTTGGAAGAAACTGAAAACAATAGCACAGGATACTTCCCTGCCCCCCGCCACCTTGTCTTTGCAGACAGTTTTAATGTAGTTTAATATAAATGAACATCTTTTTATACACTTTTTCCTAGTATTATTTTTGCACAGCTGAGATGCTAGCTATTGTGTAGAGATGTGGCTATTGCGTAGAGCTGAGTGAATAAATCTTATCAAATTATTTATTTTGATGAATTTAGACTTTTCTTGCGTTCACAAATTGTCTATGAGCAGTTGGATTTTCTCAAATATATTGATTATTTGAAATTAATCCACAAGCATTTCTGGAAATAATTGTTTAAGAACAGCTGGTTGTATCTGATAGCTAGTTTGGATTGACAGTTAGGTCTCATGATATTATTTCTGTTTCCAGACTGGATGAAAACAATACTTAAAATACTGGTGTTTGAATTTAAAAATTTCTTGTTGTGAATATTCTCTACTGTTAATTTAGGGCTACTGTAGCAGGTTGAGCTGGCATTTAAAGGCTCAGGACCTGCACTTCTGTTACTGGGTCTTGACACTTTATGAAAAGGCATTCTGGGAAGAAGGGAGGAGTTTGTAGTCCAGAGAGAGATTGGGAATTGTAGGCTGGAAGTAATACATGCTGAGGGAAGGATTAGCTGTTTAAGAATTCCCTTCTTGTTCATTGTGAAGAAAGATCTGGGGAAAGAAGCCAGACCTGTTACTGAGCCCTGGGCCAGAACCACAGTGGGGCTTCCTACAGAGAAGGAGCCTACAGAGGACTAAGCTGTGCTGAAATACCTGGAGGAAGGGCTGGGGAGCAGATCCAAGGGGCCAGTGTAAGAAGTAGCCCTAGGAGGAGAAATGAAGGAGGGACAGTTCAGTTTGGAGCAGACAGTTGCCAAAATATTTTGCTCTCAGGGCTAGTTCCATAGTAGATGATGGGCACAGATGCCCCTATCTCACTGAGGAGCTGCTTAGAAGTGGTGTAGTTATAACCTGCAGCCAAGGGGTGAAGGTTGCACAGGTCCTAAGAGGAGGCCGTTGGCCCAAGGAGAGTCCAAGGCTTGTTGGTTTGTTTTGTATTTTGTCTTTCCTTTATGCTGGAAGGAAAAGACATAATTTGCTTGGCTGTAATGGTAAACTAACCTGACGGCAAAGAGGAAACACTGAGGCAGCTGATTCACAGATAGCAGACCAGGTAACACTGGCAGACTACTGTGACAAACTGAGAGCTGACTCATCCCTGAGTAAGTGGTGGCATATTGCTATGCTGCCCCAGGAAAGAACATTGACTCAGACTCCCTGGTGTTGCTGTACTCACGGAGGGCAGTGCTGTACTATGTGCCATGATAGGTAGGACCTTGCTTGGTCATGAATAGCAGGAGGAGGTCTTAGTGCCCTGTGGTGGATGAGCAAGACGAGGGTCCGATTTAGCTCTTATTCTGCATTATTTCTACCAACATCCCTGCCACTGAATTCATCAATTTTTTTCATTTGAGTGAATATTTATGGAAAGTGTTTGAGATAGCAAACCAGCTCTGCTACTGTACATGTACAGTATCAGCTCTCCCTACTGTTTTATATAAGGCTGTATCCTAACAATCATAACAGAACACTAGAGTTACTGCTGGTTTTTTTATATTTAGATTACAGTAGTCCTCAAAATGTGCTGGGTGTTTTTTCTTCTACAGAGGAAGGCACAGTCCCTGCTCTGGAAAGCATAAACTTTAAATGTATCAAGGTTCCTCTGACACTGACTTACACTGTGGTTGGCAGTATTATTCTTATTATGTATTCAGTCCTTTTTTGTTCATTTGCATGGAGCCACTCACTTCTCTGGCGGTATGCGTGTAAAGATTAAAAAAGAAGGATGGTCTAGTGGTTGCGACACAAGTCTGAGAGTTTTAAAACTCAGATTCAGTTCCCTGCATTCTCAGAAGCTTCTGTATGACCTTGAGTGCGTCATCTAGTCTTTGTGTCTCCATTCCCCATCTGCCCAATGGGAATACGAGTATTTCCCCACCTCACAGGGATGTTGTGATAATAAAGGTATTAAAGCCTGTGTGATGATTGGACAGTACAGTGTTAGGGGGCCATATGAGTACTTTAGAAGATTCGGGTATTTCTGTCTACAATTAGAGGGTGCCTATGGTCTGCAGATTTTAGTATAGCGATTTGTCAATACAGATATTTGGCAGCTGTCACTGAAAGTCTCTTTGTGCTGCTATTACATATGGACCAGGGTAGGGGTGTTCCATGGAGAGGGATTAGAGCATGACCCTGGTAGTTGTGCCCTGTAACCTGCAGTTGATACATGGCTTTCTGGGGCCATAGTTAGCTGGGTGTAGTTTAAAGGAGTGAAGACTTGGAGCTGGGTGTACCCACTTTCAATAAAGATTGTTGTTTTACTATTATACTGCAGTTTTTGTGGAATAACTTGCTTCCAGTTTTCTATATTGTGCATCCCTCATACTGTAGTGTGCTAGAGGAGATTTCTGCAGGGCTGAATTGAACAAATAATCAGCAAGGAAGGCAGAGACAAATTCACTGGGTGCTGAGTTTGGGGCATGGAGTTGGGACTCAACCCGAGGAACAAACATGGCACAGGGTCTCTAAGACCAGAGCTCCTGGGGAATGAAAGGGAAATCTTGTCAAGTGGCTAGAACACTAGCCTAGAACTTGAGACACAGATTCTAGTCCCTGCTGTGCTACAGATTTGCTGTGTGACCTTGAGCGGTTGCTTAGCCTCTCTATACCTCAGATCCCCATGTGAAAAATGGGCATGATAACCCCTCTCTCCTTCACAATGGCATTGAAGACAAATACATTAAAGATTGTGAGGGTTTGGATTTAGAAACTTCAAACCTCTGAATTGTGGATGATTTGGAGAGGGACTTTGCAAGCACAGACTATCACTATGTTACACTCTTTCTTGTTCTAAGTACATTGCTCCAAATTCCTCCTGGCTATAGCTCTGTTGACTGCAGTGGAATTACAGTAGGAATGCATTTAGCCCATTGCAACAGAATCAGTGAACCAAGCTTGAAACAAACATGCTTATAGACAGTGAGCAATCCATTGTTGTCAAGGGATTTGATGTATGTGTTATTTGTTTCTTAATATGGGATGGACCTCAGTTACCTGAAAATGGCGGGTCTTATCTTCTTAATAGATCTGGTGAAACGTACATAAAGACACTGGAACACGTAGCCTGCATTAACACTGGACAAACTAGATAAACTTGTACAAATACAGGATAGGGCCATTATCTGCTGTAGCCTTTCATTATGATAGTAGTGGTTACTCAGATATTTTCTTTATTTTCTCTTTCTATTGAGTTATTAACATTGCCACATGAACACTTTGTCTATGTGTCAAGTATCAGAGGGGTAGCCATGTTAGTCTGGATCTGTAAAAAGCAACAAAGAGTCCTGTGACACCTTATAGACTAACAGACGTATTGGAGCATAAGCTTTCCTGAGTGAATGCCCACTTCGTCAGATGCATGTGGTGGAAATTTGTCTATGTGATGTCTGATTTTTTTTTTAATAGACTCTACTTGCAATCCTGAAGAATTACAACCCTGTGAAAGATGCAGAGATAACAGGCCACTTGCAAAGGAAAAGAGAAGCCTAGGCCTGTGCAAAAATGGAGCAGTGTTTGGCATTTGAGAGAGCCAGTTGCTGAGGGGGGTGCAAAAGCCAAGATAGCTGGAAGTATAATTGGCCATGCTGCCGCTGATATCCTAGGAGTTATTACAGGTGCGCACATGTGCTCTGTCTTGCGCATGTGCACGCTCTGGATGTGTTTAAAACTATTAAAGAGGGCAGTATGTTATTGACTGCAGAAGGAGTAGACTATCTCTCCCTCCAAATACCCTTCCCCCGGTCCCATCATTTGCCATGTTGCACTACCCCTGTTGCACTGCAAATTGGGAAAAGAAAATTGTCTTTTTTTTTCAAATTGTAGATGAAAAGGAAATCAGGAAAGAGGTATAAGTTAGACATCTTGTGGAATACAAATAGATTACAGATAGATAGTAAAAGAGACATCAGTGTGTGACCTGGTTTCTGAATGTGAAATAGTGTTCATGAGGCAATTGGACAGTGATTCTGTGAACCCATGTTCAGTACAGTTCCCAGCAGATAGCAATGCCAAGAAGCTCACCATAACTCATAGCTATTAACCATGGAGGAAAGATTTCATCTCTCCTGACTTCCCCACAGCAATCCATGGCTTCCTTTATGGTGTCCTGACCAGGCCTACTGATGGGGGTGCAAAAAGGGGACAATTGCCCAGGGGCCTGGGTGATTTAAAAGGATCTGGGGGGCCCCAGCCACCACCGCTGCTGTGGAAGCCAGGAGCCCCGGGCATTTTTAAATAACCCAGACAGGCCACAGGCCTTAGGCACACGTGGGGTACCAGTGGCAGCAAAGGCAGTTGGGCAGGCATGAGGAAGCCCTGGCCATGCTGGAAGAGCATGCCCAGTAGCAGCTCGCTGGGCACCAGCCAGCACAGGAACAGCACCACCCAAATGTCAGGCAGACCTTTCTAGGGGGCCCACTGACTGTTCTGGCCTGGGGCCCAGAACTGCTGTCAGCAGGCCTGGTTCTAACACCATACCCTATTATTCCAAGACAAATAAGGAGAACCCATGAGTTAAATAAATGAAACATATGTAGATAGCGTAGTCTGCTAGTTTCTTGTAGGTTTCATGAAAGAAGTAGGCAGGATTTAATTGTGGCAAGGGTAAGTTCTCCAGCCCCAATAAGGACCATGGAATAGATACCATTCCACTGCATGGGGAGGGGCAAAATTCACAGACACTAGACACATGCTCTGGCATAGCACTGCATTTATGTGCTATGTAATGGTTATAAAGGAGCTGCTTGGAAGGGTGCTCTTGGTCTTGAACTTGGGTTGTGGGAATGACCCCCTATGTAATTCCCCTGAGCATAGCCAGTGCACAAGATTGTTGTCCCTATGATTTGTCCACAAGATATAGTCCTATGGGAGCTAAAAGACTATATACAAACTCAAAGGAGATAAATGGCACTGTAAGACCATGCCAGGGAAGCTGAAGTGGCATCATTTCATCAGTAGGCCAAGATGGGTGCACCTAACTTTAGTCACAATTTTCTCATGCTATGTTTTCTGCATTGAAAGAATTCCATCTCTTCACACAAAAGGAAAGTGTTTAGTAAAGTCCCCCCAGAGAATATGCATTTTCCTTCAAACCCTATGTTTATGTGTGTTTTATTTTTGTAAGAAAGTAGAAGATACAGTCTAGGGGTAATTTGGCTCCCCTGTGTGGGGCTTATGATCCATGCTTGGGAGACCTGACCTGGGTAGAGGCACCAAGTTAATCATGTCATGTTTAACATGATTTGACTATGCCTCTTCTAACATGGCTGTTTATCAAGATCTCATGGGCCCCATTCATCACTGGATCATTCCAGTTTTACACTGATATGAATCTATTGATTCCATTGGAGTTACACCAGCATGTACTGGAGGGATAAAGTAGTGAATCAGGTCTCATATTTTTATATGGCTGAAACTCCCCTTTTTCTGGCTTGATTATGATACATTATGGCCCCGATCCTACAAAGATTGACTCCTATGGTTAAAATTAAAAACTTGCATGAAGTTGTTACATCAGACACAGCTTACAGAAAGGTTTAGATACTATGGGATCTCAGACTTCCACCCAAAGAGCCATTGGACCCCAGCCCAAGGCATCACATCTATTTCTAACACCCTAGATACTGGATATTGGGTAAAGTCCTGGCATGGGATTTGGGCATGACACTTCCTATGAGGGGTAGAGACATAGCAAAAGAATCTGATACATTTCACTCCTGTGCTAATGTTACTTTCTCACAGGTTACAGCTGTGTTTCTATAAAAGTCAAATTATGGGAACCCCCCCCCCCCCAAAGGTTTTTTAAAAAATCTAAAGAATTCAGTAAATATTGAGTTAATTCCAAACTGGTAAAATATTAATAACAAAGATATATAATGCTGTATTAATTGAAGCCAAGATTGCATTAACCTTATTATTATTATTAACCTTTAAAAATATCGAGACTGAAAATTCCAAATCTAATGCAGTAATTGAGTATTGATGCTAACCATTTGATAGGTTTGGAGGAGAAAGGTATATTATGTCAGGACATTTGATGAATATTTTTTCCTTTTCATTTCAGCAAGCACATCACAGACATCCAACTAATCCTGTGGTTTATAATCAGTATTGCTGAAGCATTTATCTGAGGAACTGAGCCACTCTGTAGCCATAGAGAATTTCAAGTTGAAACATTATGGTCATAAAAATGTCACTAATATGACATAGTGCCCCTCTCTCCTAGCTATACTTTTGCAGGAAAACAATTTACTGTAAGTAGCACTTGTTCATCTTGGTAAAATACATTCTTATCAAAACCATTTAATATGCATGAATTGACATTTAAAAAATAAAATATCCTTAAATTCCAGCACAGTCGCAACCAACATCAGCTTGTCTAGTCTTGTCAATGCCCACCCCCAGTCCTCCAGAATGTGGTAGGGGTAGCAGATATCTCAGTATTTGTAGACAACCCTCTTACTTCTAGGGAACACTTTCTTGTTTAGAATGAGAGCCTCTGGGCTCAGGACTAGACCCTGCACTCTCTCTCTCAGAGAAGCTATCTCCCCTGGGGAGCGGAAAAGAACTTTGGTTTTTAACCTCCCTCCCCCGCAGGTTTAATAGGAGAGGACAGTGTGATTTCCTACTCCAGCTTCTACAGAGACCCATATTGCCACCCCAATGTTCAAAAATCACACAGGTCTGAGGCTGCCCCAAATCTGCAGCTTGACTTAAAAAGTATGAGATTTTTATACCTGTGGGGTTCTTTTTATTTTCCTTCCAGTTTCAGAGACCCTATGGCTGACATTTTCAAACTTTCTCTTCAACCACGAAGAGAAATTTTTTTTTATTCCAGTGAAAGCTGATTCCCCCATCATCACCTCACTCCTGGAACTGGGACTGAAGGAATACCAAATATCACAAGGCTCGTGATAAGATTACAAGACCTGGTAACACTGGAAGCTTCACAAGTAGAAGATGTTGCTAAGCGGGGACGAGTTAGAGAGCTTTATACAGGCTTTGCAGCTGCATGTCTCTCCTTCTTTATAACAGTAACAGTGGAAAGTCAAGATCCACACCTAGCAGCCAGAGAACCTGAGTGAAAAAAACAGCTATTGCTGCCTTAGTACTTAAAGGAGGCTCTGTAGTTCATGTCTTTCCTTTCTCCTAGCAGCAGGAGTGTTAATGTTACAGGCAGTCTAAACTTTTAAGGTGAGCCAGGCTCAGCCTTCCCTGTGACCTGGCAGCTACCTCAGCTGAATGTTATATGGAGACTTAATTATAATAACTGACCCCAGCTGTAGGAAGGAGCAGCGCATACATAAAACAGAGTGGCGCACTCAGTACGGAGTCTGGGAAAGTAGCACTAGGAGGTTCTCCCTCTTTGGAACGGGTTTGGGAGAGGCAGACTGAAGAAAACTATAGGGATGAGCCTGTGGTGAGCCTCTTCCAAAATTGTTGTTAGCATAACTAGTGGAACTCTAGATGTTGTTCTCTTGTCCAGTCCCTTTTTCAATTATGTTAAAATCTTGTCCTTAATGATGTCCTGTAGCAATGAATTCCACAGTCTGTGTACGCTTTTTAAAAAAAATAAACATGAGGTATTTCATCTTACCAGTTCTGAATGTGTCATCCTTTAATTTCATTGAATGATCCATTGTTCTTGTGTTATGAGACAGGGAGAACAGAAGCCCCTGATCTACCTTCTCTATACCCTTCGCTATTTTATATGTTTTAAATTCTCTCATTTACAACGGTGTAATTCTGTAGCAGCTCCATAAAAATTAACTGAGGTTGGAGTATCATCAATATAGATCCAGTGTGAGAGGTGAATCTGGCCCTTTGTCTTCATTGTCACTCTTCTTCTCCTTCAGGACAGAGGATTTCTTTATTCATTCTTCAAAATGGGACTTTCCCTTCACGCTGGCTTGGGAGGGAAAAGATTAGAAATTTTACTGTTGAAAATTTCCTTTATTTCCCACCTGCCCTCCTTTGTAGCAATCACAATAGAAGATGAAGACATAATCTTTGCACTGATCTGCTGCTGCGTGCTGGTGTTTGTATCATTTGGCAAAAGTCTGCTTTGATTCAGTAAGAAATTCTAAGCCTTACAGTTAATGGGAGTTTTTCCTATTGACTTCAGTGGATGTAGGACTCTGTTTCCAGTCTCTCATAAACCTGAGGGTGTGGTAGACTGAATCTGTCTAGACTCAGGTTTGGATCCTTCACCTTGCTGACTTGAATGAAGATTTCTGTAGCTTCTGAGATGACTATTGCCTGGGAGAGTGCCTGCTTGTGCTGTTCCAAGAGGACAGAGATGTCATGGAGGTTTGACTGAGGTCAGTAGTTGTGAATAGATATGTCAGTGACCAGCACGATGGCAACCAAAAGACGAAAAATATCTTTTAAAAAAATTTTTTTTTCTTTTTTATCTGCAGTCTTCCACTGGTCTAGGTCATGGTCATGAACGTTTGCAGTCTGAAGCATTAACCTTCTTGTTGACTAGAAAACTTTGTGCAGAGCATATTGCTCCAGTTGTGTAGTGGTGTGGTTTTTTGTTTTTTTTGACAAGGACAAGCTTCTGCCAATGGTTTCCACTGCTTAGGGAAATGGGAGCAGTGTTCATTTTAATATGTATATAGCCAAAATTAAAAGTCAGTGTTAACACAAGAGATACTGTGCCAGCAAATGCATAGTACTCCTTGGCTTTTACTGCTCCTGCTAAGACAGCTGACTATTGGTGTAAATGGTGGTAGGATTTTCAAAGCTGCTAAATTATTCTGATCCATCTGAAGCAGATACTGTCTGGCATGAAGAAGTTTAGAACTGGTTAATCAAAACAGACAGACCTACTGAGCAGAATTCACAGTTTAGAGCCTTGATAAAGAGCTGAAGATAAAAGGGGAGATTTATACTGAAATAGAATCTTACAATAGAGAGATTTAATTTACTCTGCCGGGTGGTAAGCAAAAAGGAGTGTAAAAGATGGATAGATAAAATATTGAGCTATGTCAATTCTGTTGATCTCTGGCCACAAAACAGTTTATCTCTGCAGTGCGTGCATAAGTAAAAGGGAATCTGATGTCAAACTGTTAACTACAATTGAAATTTCACAATTCTTTTAGTAATGGTAGGGAACTGAGGTTAGCAGAGACTAATTTAAGCCCGTTGCTGCTTGTCCTATCCTCAGAGGTTAAGGAGAGAGATTTTTCTCCCTCTTTCTTGTAACAACTTTTTCTGTACTTGAAAACTGTTATCATGTCCCCTCCCAGTCTTCTCTTCTCCATACTAAACAAACTCAATTTTTTTTCATTCTTCCCTCATAGGTCATGTTTTCTAGACCTTTAATCATTTTTGTTGCTCTTCTCTGGATTTTCTCCAATTTATCCACGTTTCCTAAAATGTGGCACCCAGAACTGGACACAATACTCTGGTTGAGGCCTAATCAGTGTGGAGTAGAGCGGAAGAATTACTACTTGTGTTGCTTACAACACACCTGCTAATACATTCCCAGAATTATGTTCTTTTTTTTTTTTTTTTTTGCAACAGTGTTCATGCTGTTGTCTCATATAAATTAATCCCTCCACTATGTGGTCTAGAATCCTTCCCCAATATTCCTCCTACTGAAGTCATTTGCCATTTTGTATGGTGCAACTGATTTCTTCCAAAGTGGAATCTATTGGTGTAATAGCCTCGTCCAGCCCCAGACCTGGACTTTAGTGCTCCACCACTCTGTCCGTCCCAAACTGACTTTTCGTCCCCAAGTTTGAGGCTTACCTTGCAAACCCCCCAAGCTCAACTCCAGCTTGCATATTCTCCTGCACAGATCAGGATTAATCCTATGGCCTGATCCCCCTTTCCTCCCCTGGTGTCCCAACCTCCTTGGGACACCCAGATTCCCAATCCCTTGATGCTAAAACAAGGGAACAAAACCCTTCCCCCTCCTATATCAGGCTTGCTCAGCGCTAACCTGTTTACAAGAAACCAGCTTACCTGCTTCCTACAGGCAGATGAATGCAAATACCCACCAGCTGGGTCTGCCACCCCCTTGCTCCAGGAATGAGGAAAAACTTACCACCAGAGAACTCAGAGTAATTCTTCGTTCCTTTCCCTTGTAGCTGCTCTTCCTGACACAAAATAGGAAAATAGCCCAAGCTGCTTTTCCCTTTGCCTCCTAGAAGAACTTTACACAAGGTTAACAAAGAAAACTTTATAGGAAAAAAGAAACAAATATAAAACCAATCATTCTTGCATTAAGAAACTCAATACAGGCCTCTTGCTTTATAAAAAATATAACAAACAGTCTTTTAAAATATAGCCCAATCCATAACAGCACAACAAAATTAACATACAGTACAATACACCCCAAAGACCATCTCACATGCGTTACTTTCGGTCCGGATACTACAGATGTTTAGAAAAGTATAGGAAGAATTAGAAACGACGTTTCTTCACTACTGAAGAAACAACAAACCCCGAGTAACAAACTTCCGCCTTGACAAAACCAATCCAGTTCTCTGATTGGTCCTCTGGTCAGGTGTTCGGTTACCCTTTTCAGGTAAAAGAAACTTAACCCTTACCTTACCTATCCATTTATGACAACTTGGCATTTGTATTTACTGAATTTCATCCTATTTACTTGAGACCATTTCTCCATCTTGTCCAGATCATTTTGAATTTTAGTCCTGTCCTCCAAAACACTTGCAACCCCCCCCCAGCTTGGTATCATCTGCAAACTTTGTAAGTGTACTTTGTATGCCATTATCTAAATTGATGAAGATACTGAACAGAACCGGACCCAGAACTGAATCCTGCAGTACCCCACTCAATATGACCTTCCAGCTTGACTGTGAACCACTGATAACTACTCTCTGGGAACAGTTTTCCAACCATTTATGCACCCACCTTATAGTAGTGCCATCTAGGTTGTATTTCCTTAGTTTCTTTATAAGAAAGTCATGCGAGACAGTATCAAAAGCCTTACAAAAGTCAAGATATACCACGTGTACCACTCCCCCCCCCAATCCATAAGACTTGTTACCCTGTCAAAGAAAGCTACTAGGTTGGTTTAACATGATTTTTTGACAAATCCATGCTGACTGTTACTTATCACCTTATTATCTTCTAGATGTTTGCAAATTGATCGCTTAATTATTTGCTCCATTATCTTTCTGGATATTGAATATAAGATGATTGTTCTGTAATTCCCTGGGTTTTCTTTATTTCCCATTTTATAGATTAGCCCTACATTTTCCCTTTTTCTTCCTCTGGAATCTCTGCTGTCTTCCATGACTTTTCAAAAATAATTGCTAATAGCTCAGATATCTCCTTAGTCATCTCCTTGAGTATTCTAGGATGTATTTCATCAGAACCTGGTGACTTGAAGATATCTAACTTGTCTAAGCAATTAACTATTTCTATCCCTATTTTAGCCTCTGATCTAGCTCATTTCTACTGGTGTTCACTGTTAGATGTCCAATAGCTACTAAGATTTTTGGTGAAAACAAACAAAAAGGTCATTTAGCACTTCTGCCATTTCCACATTTTCTGCTATTGTCTTCCCACCCCACCCCCACCTGAGGAATGGGCCTACCTTCTCCTTGGTATATATGTTAATTACCCAATGCATTCAGTGTGGTCTTCCAATCCAACACTATAACAATCAGTTGCAGTTATGTCTCCATCATTTTATATAGATCTACATTTCTTTAGCTCAGTCAGAGCAATTTTTCAGGAAAATCTTTCATATCCACTATCAAAAGTAGTACATGTTTATCTACACACTCCCTTTTTCCAGAATTATGGAAACATAACTTCCCAGGAAATAAAGATAGGCAAAGATGATAGCTTCACAACATTGTTACTCTGTTAAGGTATTTGGCATCTTAATTTAGATGTCCTCTCTAGATAGACATGTCCTAAAGCTGAACAGTACAAATATTAAGGCCATAGATATATTCTGGAAAAAAATCCAGCTTCAGTGTTTGAAAAAAATCATAGTAGAGAGTTATGAAACAATATATGTGCATTTAAACAAATCCATAGTACAGTTTGTAAAAATGCTACATAGTGATGCTAAAAGAACCACAGTATGGGAAGACTGCAGCAGGACAAACTTGCTGTCTTGGCTCTTGGAATCCAATGAAATAGTCCAGAGTTCTCCAAATTCTTCACATTTGAGCCCTACTTCAGCAAAATGAAACCAAGCACGTTCCCATTCCCACCTGCAATTCCACCATGTGACTGAAGGGCCTAACCATTTATATATCTACCATACACCATCAGTAGATAGACATTACACCCCTCCAAGGGGATGTGACCCACACTTCGTGAAATGTTGGTGAAGATTTTCCTATTATGATACTACTACTTCTTTCTTAAATGCTTGCATAAGCATCCCAGTAGTTGATACTTTCAGATGTCATCATTATTATCATTAGCCTCAGCATTAGTACCCATTCAAATGAACAGGACAGTTTACACCTCAGAGGTGTTGTTTCAGGCTGTCTGAAAACTCAGGCTGGCATCACTGCATTAGGTATTCACTCTCCATGTTTTGACTATTGTCTTCACAATTCTACCAGCTAGAGATTTAGGGCTTGTCTGCACAGAGCGTTAGAGCACAGCAAGCTGGGATGTAAACTAGGACTGCTGTCAGCAGTAGATCAAGGCACACTAGGGAACTCTTAGTGCCTGTGTAACAGGTGACTTGGAAGGCTGGGCAGCCTGATGATTGGAGCACTTGATCTTGGCCCCCCTGCTTGCTCAAGGTGCTTCAGTCTTTAAGGCTGGGAGGGAGGGGGACACAGGCCACCCCAATCCACCAGTTTCCAGCCCAAAACCCTGTGTAAATCAACCCCTGGGCAGGGGACCTCCCAGCAGGGAATCTACATTCACTGCTCTGGGCTACTTCCTACCACGGTCCCTTCAGTTTGGAGTGTCTATAGTCCAAGTTTCAGTCTCTAAAAGTGCCCTCTCATGGACCCTGCATGGCATCCTGTCCCAGATTTGACTGGGCAGGGCAGCTGTATGTTTGACGAGGTCAGAGCTCCACAAGGTCTTAGTGCTTTGGTCTCTTGGTCTTAGGGCAGGTGCTCCTAAGCCTCTTCCTCTGTCTGCCAGCGGTACTGAAGCTAGCACACTAAAAATATCAGTGTGGATGTTGAAGCTATGGTGGAGACTAAGGTTAACCACATGAGCCAAGACTAACGGGACAGGTGCACTTGAGATCATGAGCGATTGCTGGAGTCTCAGCACCCACGCTGGTATTCTTACCACACTAGCTCAATCCCTGCTAGCACAAGTCTGTCTACCCACTCTGGGAGGCTTGATCCCAGCTGCACTGTAGACATACCCTATAGGATTTAAGAAGATGCTTAGAGTTAAGTACCTGCTGAAATGTTTGCCAAAACAAGGAAGGGATCACTCGTACTTAATGTTAAGCCTGTTCTCAGTCTGTTCCTCTGTTTCCCATCTACCTCAAAGATGTGTTTGAGGATCAATTCAGTAATATATTTAGTGGGTTATGGTCACCTCAACAGCTACTTTTCTCTAAGAAAAATTAAGAGCAATCACTTTCTCTTCTCCACTATTTGTCTTCGCCTTTTACTTTGGTATTGTTGTTGTAGTGCTACTGTGGACTCCCATTTTCTCCTCCCAAGTCAATTTCCACCAAGCTCTAGGTTGCACCCTCTTTGTCAGCTGCCACAATACTTCAGAGAAGGTGCTGTAAACAAGGCACCTCTTCTGAATTCCCCCAGCAATTGGCAAAGTCAGTCTTGAGGCCTCATAACACCAGTACGTGTCAGGAAAGCAGATAAGCACTTTGAACGAGTAATCTGATTACTCATCTGTGATGGGGTATCTACTCCATGCATGGGAACAAAGGGCTAACAGGTGTCTGAGAGATGAGGAGTCCCATCTTGGTGTACCTGGAGGGTGTGTTGGGCATGATATCAGACCTAACTGGGGAGGAGCTGGGCCTTTCATACAAGAAGGAAATGGAAAGCTAAATGGGAGGCCCAGGACAGGGAGGTGGTGGAATCTCCTTCCTTAGAGGTTTTTAAGGTCAGATTTAGTTGGGAATTGGTCCTGCTTTGAGCAGGGGGTTGGACTAGATGACCTCCTGAGGTCCCTTCCAGCCCTGATATTCTATGATTCTATAAAATGGGGACTATTAAGCCCATGATGGGGTGGAAGACTGAGCCTAAAGGGCAGACCAAGTAATAGTTCAAGAAGGGGCATAAGAAGCCCTTCTGTTGGAAAGATTTTTGGTCCTTTAGTTGTACTTCTTTTATTCCAGAAGGGGTGTAACTAAAACATGACCTGGCCAGAAGGCTGAGTCATGAGAAGAGAAGCCATCATAGGACCAGAGTGACTGTTGGGAAGAGATACTAGAGCAGAAAGGGCCACTATGCTCAGCTACAAGAGGGGATTGCCAGCAGAGTCATACCTGGTTTTACCTCCGCTCCTGCAGGATTCCTAGAGGTGGCTAGGCCATCAGGGGTTGCAGAAGTTGTGATGGTGGAATGCAACTACAACATCCTCTCTGCAAAGCAAGAAAAATGGAAAGCCAGAGAAGGGGTGTGGACCAGAACAGATAGGATTAATTCCTATCTACCTATGGCATTCATTATTTTCTGGACTCTTCTGACTGGATTTCATACTTATGAAAAATGTTCTTCTCTTCCATGGGGAGGAAACCATTCATATTTTTCTGTGTACTGATGTCCTTCTTAAATGTTGGGTCAGATCTCCAACTGGTGTAAACCTCCATAGCCCTATGGAAATCAGTGAAGAAGAACTGATTGATTTCTACCAGCTGAAAAACTGCACTGAGTTAAATGAAGCTATGGTGATTGATACCAACGAGGGTTCTGACCCACTCTCATTAGGATTTTGCTTGTATCGATCAGGTCAGATTTGCTAATCTACAGTCTCTTGATGTTTCTTCTAATGGCTGAATATTACCCTTTATCACCAGTGGCAGTTCAGCATGTGACCTCAGAGTAGTATATTGCCTTTGGATTTGAATTGTTTATTTCCCACCAGTCCATCAACACCTTCTCTCACTAATGAGCTATTACAAATCTGTATTTAGAAGATCACTAATCTTTCAAGATGCTAATGTGTAACTCATCTAGCTGTAATGCCCCAGTGACAAAAGAGGGAATTTCATAGTAGAGAACATTTTAAAAAGAAATGTATGTGCCAAAAGAAATGTGCTTGGTGAGGATATGTGGGTTCTCTAGTTGTTTCAGATGTTTATGTTGGAATAAATACTTATACCCTAACCCAATTTTTCCTATTGCTTTGTCCTGAAATGACATCTGTCTGTCAACATGGAAATCATTATGATCTTAAAAATCAGCATCATTGAATCAAACAGAAGAAACAAATAATTGTGAACTCATTGCTATGCCCCTTGTTGTAGCAGATTACTTCTCCTCATGTGGCTGGCCAATGTAATTGATCAGGGCATAAGTAAGACCTTATGTAGGATTAAGTGTACCCTATTTTGATTTTTGTGTAGGCTAATTCCATAGTGACTCAAGCAACATTGAAAAAACCACTCTTGATCTGACAGTAGTGTCCCCACTAGGGAATTGAACCAGTTTATCCCAATCAATTTCTAAACTGATGATGTTAAATCAGTGCTCAAACTGTGTACAGTTTAGGCCTTGGGCAGCCACAGTAGGAGCTTCCTAATGCAATGAGATCTCTAGTACCACAGAAATTCTGTAGTGGCTCCTATGTCATAGCCAGCACATGGACCATGGCCAGGGGACAGTGGCATGGCTGACCATCTCTGCACCTGCTGGTTAAAATAGACTGAAATCCAGCTAAGGAAAAGAGGGGATTTTTAGCAACACAAGCCAAAGAGAAGCAGGAGCTCTTCCTCTGCTTTTGGCAGAAGAAGCAGAGCTATGGTTTCCCTACTTCCTCTTTACTTTAACCCCTGCCTATGTCCCAGAGATTCCTAACTGCTATAGTGGCTCCTTAGGATTGGTGGTAGCTCATGTAGACAATAGCAGCCTAGGTAGCTCTGACTTGCACCTGGGGACAGTATTAGCTCAGAAAAGCCCCAGAATTGGGAGAGTCCAGTAGTGCTTTATAGTGATCTTTGAGTTACACTAAGCTCTCCTTGGTGGCTGCTTAGGATCTGTCCCACTATTTTTTTTTTTTAAATCTGGTTCTTTTCATGCTAGTCCAAGCTTTTAAAGTTTGTAGAAACTGGCCACTCAGTATCTAAGTGGGTTCAAGAAACCAAATCAGCCAGCAACTTACATTTTAGAGGATGTGAAAAAAACAGACAGGTTCACAGTTTACCAACAATCATCTTTGCCCTGACTCCACAGTAACCTGTCAGCAGTATTGCTATGCAGTGAGTGAGGATGACAGGCTGTTCTCTGCCTTGCATGCTGCTGGAAACCTGCTCAAACAGTACTTTCCTCCTGGTATCACAAAACCTACCTTGAGAACAAGAGTGAGCTGAAATGTTAGGAATCTTTCTGTGACATTTGGGGAAAACATTGAAAAATGAGCTAATCTCCCTCTGCATTAGCTGACATACAATTCTGTGGACTCTGCAGGCCCATACATAACAGCAGTATTTCATTTATTTCCTTATTTTGCCATTCTGATTGGGTCACGCACACTGTAGAAAAAGATGCTGCCTGGGAAGGAAGATGGTGGCTGCTGGAATTTACTGTTGCTGTTAAGAGTCAGGTCAGGTGAGTAATTCATAACAAATTATTTTTTCCATTGATTTAGTCTCCTTCCTATTCATGAATTGTGCATGAACAGATCAGTTTTCTCAATGTTGCAGTCATTAATCAAAATTCTTTGCCAAATCATTTTCACAATAATCTGTTGTGAACAGTTCGTTGTGAATTTTCAACATTAGAGTTGTTCATATATTATGTATTAGTTCCCTGATTGTCCGAGCATAACTTGTAGAATTGTTGCAAACATTCATCATTGGGAATTAGAAATTCTCTTTCCCTTGGGTTTAGTTTATGGACAAATCAGGGGCTGGCTTGTGCATCTCTGCTGGGGCTCAAGGCACCCCCTTATGATGCTGCATGGGCTCATACTGTGGGTAACTGCTCAGGGCTGGGATTGAGTAGCCTCCACAGGGCTGCTGTGTCCCCCCTGTTCTCCCTCTGGCATACATGAGCAGGAGAGAGAAGAGAATGGCAGGACTGGATGATCAAGGACCTGGAAGAATTAACATGGAGAGAGATTGAAAAGATTGGGATTGTTTACATCAGAGAAGCTATGAACAGGGGACATGGTAAAAGTATATTAATCATGAATGAGAAGAGAAGGTAGATTAAGGGTCTCTGTTGCCTGTTTCTCATAGGTAGACCTGGGCAATTTATTTATTTTTTAAATAGTTTGTTTGCTCAGAAATGTAGTCTCAGTTGATTCGGAACTATTTGTGTTTCCTGTTGAGTTTGCCAAATCAGTTTGACCAAACTCAAAGTTTGAGACATTTTGGTAATGTGAACATTTTTGTTTTGACCCAGCTTGAAACATTTTGGTTTGATTTTAGGCATTTTGACAAAAAACAAGAAGGACTAAATCCACAAAAGGAAGGAGAACCTCCCTTATAATCTTCAACCCAGTAGTTGAGGTACTTTCCCAGGATATGGAAGACCCAGGTTCAATTTTCTGCTCTGCTTAACAAGACAAAGGGATTTGAACTTTACTGTTCCACGAACATGTCCTAGCCATTGATTTATGAGGTTTTCTCCACTTCTCCTCTTGAAACTGTTCCACTTTGTATAAATATTTAACTAGTCATTGGAGCAGGGACTTGAATTTGGATCTCCCATATCCTGCATACATTCCTTAACGTCCAGGCTATGAATTATTTTTGCTTTCTTTTCCTGGCCCAATGGCTATTCACTGTTGCCATGAATGACAACGGATTGCCATTGGCAATTCTTGTGTTCCTATGAAAATCTTTCCATCACTCCTCTGCCCAGCAAGTTAAAAACCAGGAGACAGATTAGGTGTGTATACACGGAAGCAGAAACCCACAGCAGTGTGTCTCAGAGCCTAGATCTTCAGATGTGGGCTCACAAGGCTCGTATTATGATGCTAAAAACACCTGTGTAAACACTCTGTCTCAGGCACAGTTTAAAGCTCAGGAAGATGGACTTCAGAGCCTGAGCCCCAGTATGAGCTCAAATGAATACACAGCTGTTTTTAGCACCATAGTGTGAGCCCGAGTCTGTATACTCAGGCTCTTAGACTTGCTGCAGTAGGTTTCTGCTTACTGTGCAGATGTACCCTGAGAGTTGCTTTCTCCTTCTTGGTCTGCTTCTGGGGCAGTACAATAATACTCTCTCGCTCATGGTTCACAGCAAAAGCCCAATTAAGCTCTTAAAATTAATCAGTTTTGCAAAAATTTCTTCTAGTAAACTTGTTTCTGCGCATGTCTTAGCAAGCAAACACTACATGTGTGTACAAAGTAATTCACTAACAAATTCAAATTAATGTTCATGGTTGATATTTTGCAGCATTCACCCAGCTCTACTAAGTAACATTTGCCGCTACACTGCTCAAGTGGACCTTTGCAGTTGCCCAAAACAACCCAAGACTGAGCATATGCCAATACATTTTTGCATTTGTTTTAAGGGGAAGAACACATTCTTTACAAGCATACTGGTTCTTTTGTTTGTGGATATCTACATGAAGCGTGGCAAGCAGAGAAATTAGGCATAACATTTCTCTTACACTCAGTTCCCATTATTGGTATCTTTCAGCAAATATCTGATTTAGAATCATCCCATGCTGTGCTATAGATTATATATTTTTAAAAGATTTAAAGATTGGATCTTTGAGGCATTCTGGGGCTGAGGAAAACCCTTTAGGCTTTGATCCTCATCAGGGCTGTTATACTGTGACTGATTCTCTGGCTTATTATTCTTATTGCTCTGTGGCTACATCTTGCATCAGCCCTGTATTTGACACACACAATTATATTTAAAAGTTATTGGACAAACTTAACCTCACTTTGAGGTTCACTTGAATTCCGGTTAGCAGTAACGTTTGCATGCTTATCCAGATTTATCCAGCTCCCATTGACTTCAGTGGGGCAGGATTTCACCTTCGTGTGTTTTTGTTTTGTTTTTTTCAAGTAACATGGCTGTGTTGATTCATACAAGTGCAATATTGGCTTGTATAAACAGGATAACCTTGTATAAAACTAACACAGGAATTATTCTGGACTGTTAGACCTTAGTTGCAATGCTCTGTTCACTTTTAGGCCTTGCCACTCACAAAAAAAGAGACCAAGTGTAAAAGGTTTAGCAAACAGAGAATGATACAAGGATTGGGGAAAAAAGAGGCCAATTGAAAAAGGATAAGTGAACTGGGCATATTAAGTCTCAAGTGAAGACAAATGTTGCAATTTCATAATAGCTTATTATGCAACCCCCTAAACAGATGACATAAAGAACAGAGATATCACTTATTTTTAGGGAGGATAAATCTGAAGCTGAGGAAAAAATAGATTAAATATTAAGAACCTCTGTAACTCTAAGAACAGCTTTCACTGGAAAAAAGATGCCAGGAGAGGCTCTTTCACTTGCACCACTGGAGATATTCCAGGCCCAACACTAGACTCTCATCTCTTAGAATTGGTTTAGTTACTTCTAAACCATCTCTATCAGGTGGAAGTAGTAGCTGACTCTCCAGAGGCATCTCTAAGCCCGTATGGTTCTGTGTACTCTATTGTCCATAACTGACAGAACAGTTTTGATGAGGATATTGAACTATCTACTGATTATTAAGCATAACATTAGAGGCAGCACAAATGAAATACATCTTGATTCAACTGTTGGGATTGTTGCAGGCAGTGATGGAACTACATTTGACTTCTGTCATGATGCAGAAAATAGGTCACACTTTCTATTAAGAGTCTGTTTACAAATAGTTTTCAAAGGATTATCAAATACTTATTTAATATCATAATTATGTTAGAGATAGATGTAAGTAGTATTGTCCTATGTATAGTTATAAGAAAACCAGGAGAAAATGTTATAAATTTTTAACCATTAACTATTATTTCACAGAGTCTAATCTCCAGTCGATCAACCTTTGTGTTGAGCCCAATAATGCATGTTTGACTAAGGCATGTCTTCTAGAAAAATATCCAGTCTTGATGTGAATATTTCAAGAGGAGAATTCACCACGTCCCCTGGTCGTTATTCCAATTGTTAATTGCCTGCACTTTAGTATCTGGAATTTTCTCCTTGTTAAGGTACTTATACACTGATGGTTATAAACCATGGTTGCAAGTAGCTTATTGACGTGTTGGAGGATGATATAACAATTGATAGATATTTTAATAAATGATTATTTATCATTAATAACTGTTTTATGTTACTTTATAAATGGAACCTTAATATCAGTCTAACTATTAAATGTTACTCGGTAACAAGTAAGGGAATATGTGCTAATGGGGAACAAGCACCTAGCACACTGATTATGAAAAGGATTTAGAGACCACCATTTCAACAGCTTCCACCCCACCATCAACCTCAGCCTGGACCAATCTACACGGGAGGTCCACTTCCTAGACATCACAGTGCAAATAAGTGATGGTCACATTAACACCACCCTATACCGAAAACCTACCAACCGCTATGCCTACCTTCATGCCTCCAGCTTCCATCCCGGGCACATCACACGATCCATTGTCTACAGCCAAGCACTGAGGTACAACCGCATCTGCTCTAACCCCTCAGACAGAGACCAACACCTACAAAATCTCCACCAAGCATTCTCAAAACTACAATACCCGCACGAGGAAATTAGGAAACAGATCAACAGAGCCAGACGTGTACCCAGAAGCCTCCTACTGCAAGACAAACCCAAGAAAGAAACCAACAGGACTCCACTGGCCATCACATACAGCCCCCAGCTAAAACCCCTCCAACGCATCATCAGGGATCTACAACCCATCCTGGACAATGATCCCACACTTTCACAGGTCTTGGGTGGCAGGCCAATCCTTGCCCACAGACAACCTGCCAACCTGAAACGTATTCTCACCAGCAACTGCACACCGTACCATAGTAACTCTAGCTCAGGAACCAATCCATGCAACAAACCTCGATGCCAACTCTGCCCACATATCTACACCAGCGACACCATCACAGGACCTAACCAGATCAGCCACACCATCACCGGTTCATTCACCTGCACGTCCACCAATGTAATATACGCCATCATATGCCAGCAATGCCCCTCTGCTATGTACATCGGCCAAACTGGACAGTCTCTACGGAAAAGGATAAATGGACACAAATCAGATATTAGGAATGGCAATATACAAAAACCTGTAGGAGAACACTTCAACCTCCCTGGACACACAACAGCAGATTTAAAGATAGCCATCCTGCAACAAATAAACTTCAGGACCAGACTTCAAAGAGAAACTGCTGAGCTTCAGTTCATCTGCAAATTTGACACCATCAGCTCAGGATTAAACAAAGACTGTGAATGGCTTGCCAACTACAAAACCAGTTTATCCTCCCTTGGTTTTCACACCTGAACAGCTAGAACAGGACCTCATCCTCCATGATTGAACTAACCTCATTATGTCTAGCTTGCCTGCATATATATACCTGCCCCTGGAAATTTCCACTACATGCATCTGATGAAGTGGGTATTCACCCACGAAAGCTCACGCTCCAAAATGTCTGTTAGTCTATAAGGTGCAACAGGATTCTTTGCTGCTTTTACCAGGGGAAGGCCAGCTTTAAAACCCAGTCAGGTTCCAGAGGAGCACCTTGATGGGTCCTGTGGTTCCTTCCTGCTTCCTGGCAAGCCTAGCCCACATTCTGGGCTGCACCAGCCCAGATTCAGATCACCTACTTGTGCTACTGTGCCCCCATTTGTAGCGCAGAAGAATCCAGGACACAATGAGTGAAACTGGCCTCTCAATTTTTTTTCCTGGTCTGGAAGGTGTAGTGAAGGAGCAGTGAGACATGATTCAAAGCTGTATGTAAAGGGCAGAATCCTTATAATCCTTTCAGTGTTCATATGATTTGTTTTGTGGTGTTTGTAAGATCTTTGGGCAAGATTTTTACTGTGTTCCTCAGAGGTGGGGAGGGGGTGGGATGGGACAGGGAATTGCTTTGACACATGGTCTCTGTCTTCAGCTCATCTGCCGTCTGCTGGTAAACTCCATTCAGTGTGTGATCTCAAGTCAATCTATCCTAAAGTAAAAGAAAGGGATTTTCTTTCCAATGGGTGTAAAAGCAATATTGCATAGGTCTTGTATAGTGCTTTTCATGAGTAGATCTCAAAACACTTTACAAAGGAGGTCAGTGCCATTATTCCCAACTTATGAAGCAGGGAAACTGAAGTGAGTTACCTCAGGTCACCCAGCTAGCTTAGCTGGAACTAAAACTCAGCTCTCCTGAGTCCGAGGGCTGGGTGCTAGCCACTAAGCCATGCTGGCTCCTTATAGTGAGCTATAGACTAATAGCTTGTTGGCCACCCACTCCCCTGGGAGTGCTGGGCAGGGGAGAGGGTAGCACTTTACTTTTTGCTGACAGCTAACTGGACATCTGAATGTGTTTGGTTTCATTCAAGGGAAACTAAGGTCTTTCTTTGTGTGTCAGGCTCCTACACTTCACTGCTCCACAGACAATTTTACTTTCCTTTGCCTTAACATGTCACATTAAATGTATGAAGAAGAGGTGTTTCTGACTGTTTTCAGGTTCTAGTCCAGTTAAAAGCAATGTGTGGTTTCTGCACCTCTGAAGCTTACCCAAAGTCCAGATGCTACTAAATCAGGGCTGCTTTGGTGATTGGCCCAATCCTGCTCCCAGGGGTTTTCCACTGATTTCAATAGGATCAGGAGCAGGTTCCTGTTGTAATGCAGAAACCAATTATATTGTTCAGTATGTTGGACCTATAGTTTTCCTAAGACTGCACTCTGTGTGGAAAATATATACAAAAGGATTCTGAAAAGATTACTTGAACTATGCTGGACCATCCTATTCCAAGTATGAGCCTCAAAGATTTCAGGTCTTCTGCCTTCAAATACCACTATGCTCACATCTTCCTCAATGACTAATATTATCTGACTCAGTTAACACCCCTTGCAACATAATGATGTTGTTGTTGGACTGCAATTGGTGTTATGTCTGGGTTCCAGCATTCCACACTTTGGGGGTTTATTTTTGTCTTTTTCCTGTTGCTCCTGCAGTGGAGATAGAGCAGGCATTCTTCGGATTTTAAGGGTCAGCATGAACTGGAGATTTCTGGAAAAAGTAAAAATGAAGGGTAGAAGTAGGTAGGTGTGTGTGTACACATACGTGATGGAGAAAAGGAGATAAAGAGCATTTGTTCAGCAAACGATAGCAAGCAGACAAAGATGTGCTTGTTTAACAGAGAATTTCTAACAGTAACAACTGTTTAACCTTCACATCTCCTAGTCTGAATATAACAAACCTTTAGATTTGTAATCTGTCTTCTTATGACACCCGTCTACCTAAGTGGTAGCTGAGTGCAGGCTGAAATGTTCATATGCAAAACTGGCATCTTTAGATTTGACCTGAGATGCATAGGTACAAATGAGATTAGACTTTTGGCCCTGCCATTCCATCATTTAAGAATACTATTGATAATGTGTGGGTTGGTCTGACTCTAAAGTGCTAACAGGCATGAAAATTAGTACAAAAATTATTGTAGTCCCTAAAATATATGTGCAGATGATGCCCAACAGACAGAGGGTAGAGCTGTTGATTACGAGATGCCATCCAGAACAATGGGGTTGCACAGGTATAACTGAGAACTGAAGATAAAGACTCTGGATTTAAACAGGGATGAGAGCAGAGCTTGGCCTGCAGAATCTTTATTACTGGTCTCATTGTTTACTTGTATTCCCCCTCTGTCTATACCCATTTGTTGTTCCTTGTCTTAAACTTGGATTATAAGCTCCTTGGGGCAGAGAATACCTTTCTACTCTCTGTTTGTACAGAACCTAGTGTAATGCAGTCCTGGTCCATGAGTAGGCTACACACACACACACACTCTATCTAATATTAATATATATATATATAATTAATTGTAATATTAATAATAATGAAACTCCCATTTGTTTGTTTTAATTCATGCAAGGCTTGATCCAAAGCCCATTAAGAGAATGGGAGTCTTTCCATAATCTCCAATGTGCTCTGGATCAGACCCAAAGTGTTTGTAAAAGGTAACAGATTGATCACCCACGAGACTGAAATTCTTATATAGCGAGAACAACTACAGAATGAGCGAAAATAGCATGAGCTTCCTCACAGTGGAGATTTTCCCTGCTGCCACTGTTTTGGTTTGTTTTGCACTTCAATCCAGAGGTGTTTCGTATTTCAGTGATGCTGCAGTCTAATACTTCATAGAAGTACATCGATGCTCTGGGATAAAAGGAACTCCATAATAAGGAATATAATTTTAAATGAGGGGTTTTTGTGATCTGTGTAACTGTTTGGAAGTGGAGTGAGATCAGACACGTCGGCTATTGAGTAGTAGCTACCAACTTTGGCTGGTTTTGAACTCCTGACCTAAAGATACATGGCCTGTACTCGGGTGAAAGTCGCTTAAGTTTTACTGGAACAGAGGACTGGCTCCAGGCCCCCAGAAGAGGCGAGGCCTCAGAAGGGGTGGAGCTGGGGGTCAGCCTCCCCCAGTGAGCCCTTCAGCACTGCCTGGCCTGCATTGCCTGGGGCTCTAGTGGCAATTTAAAGGTCCTGGGGAAGCTGGTCCTTCCTCCACCCCGGGCAGCGCTTTAACATTGGCTGTGTAAGAGTTTGTAATGGCAGCCGCTTCTTACTGGTACACTGTACCAGCCCACTTTTACTTCTGCCTGTGCTAGTAATCTCCAGAGAGTCCCAATACTTGCACTGAAGGAAAGAGATTATTTTGCATTTTGAATGCAGGAGTAAAAGTTGTATGAGGAAATACTGGGATATCCTTTTGATCATTCAGTTGAGGAGGAAGAGCAATTCCTGCATCTTGTATCACAAAAAGTGCCAGCAGCACAGCAAACAAAAACACAGTGTGTAGTGATGCTAATGGCATTGAACATGCATTTCTAATTCCCCTACAAATACTTCACTGAGTGAGAATGATGATTCAGTGTTTTAGAGCAGGATAGAGACAAGGATGCCATCTCACCAAAGGCACATAATCAATTTGCCACTAAATCAGTTCTGTGCTGAATGATGCTATAATAATTTATAAGGAACAAACTAAGTACGATGGGGCTGAAGCATAAAATATGTTGCCTAGACTGTATGAGCCTATAATTAAATTCAGCTGTGGCATCAAGGTCAAACAATGAGGTATTAATAAAGCGCCCAGGACAAGTAGATCACTGAATTTGACTTTGTACACCTTTCTAAAATATAGATTCAGACCATCATGTCTGGCCAATCGAGTTCACAATACTACATCAGTGTGTCTCCTTCCTTTTCAGAGGCTTTTAATTTAGAATGCAAACAAACTATTAAATTAACACTAGACTGCTTTGCATGAACATATTTATCTTTAGTAAATGCAGTCTAGTGTTACCATTCCTAGGAGATCTGAGATGACAGAAATGCAAAGTTGCATCTTTTTTTTTGTATGTCTGCTATTCTGAGTACATATTCTATCCGTACGAAGAAATTACATAATTAGGCAGCTGTAGTCTAGCTCTGTTTGGTGGGGGGGAGGGGAAATGGATTAGCAGTAAAGGAAGTTAGGCAATGACACCTTTTTGGACAAGATCCTGGCACCCATTAAGGCTGCTTTGCACAGCTATGCCTAACTATGGGAATGCTTCTGAAGTAGGGGAACCCCTATCTAGCAGAAAGCAAGACACTCTATAGAAAACCCTACCATTCTGTTCCATTGTAGTTGATGTGGATGGGTGAAAAGGGGACAAGGTGAAAGCGCTGCTGTCATGCAGCAATGCCCAGCTGCCAGATTGGCCTCCGTAGAGTCACGGCAACTGGCTCAGTTTTCAGCAGCCTGGAGGTTTCTTCAAGTTGGCCCTCAAGATAGAGCTAGTGCTCACTTACACTGGGCATCAAACAGCTGGTCCTGAAGTTTCAGGCAGTTGTTGCGTGGAATACAGTGCTTGATGTGCCCCTAGAACAATAGGTCTCTCTACCTAGATGAGTTTGCAGCATGAACAAGGCACAGGTCCTACTGCAACAGCAGTGCAAGCCTCTTCTTCCTTACCAATCTGTTGGTCACATGGTCAGTCCCTTAAATGTAGGTATTTTTATGTTTTATTATTATTATTAGAAACTGACACTCTGCCTGACAATGAACTTGAATCAGGCAAAATCTGTCCTTACCCTGAAGAGCTTGCAGGCCAAAAGCCAGAAACATACCAGATTTATTTACTTGAATCTTATTTTTTATTATATTGAAAGCACCCCCAGTGTACCTGGCCCTGTATAGTCAGACAAAACAACAGTCCATACCCTAATGCTGCTTGTCATCTAATTCTGACAGGTAAAATTCAAACAATGGCCACCTATCTTCCTCACCAACATCAGGTCTTGTTTTCAGATGGCATATGCAAATCAACCTTGTAGTTCCCCTCATCACCTCCAACCTGCTTGCTGCAGGATTTCAGTTTGGTCTTTGCCACCTCCCCTTGCAATTCACACAGGCATCTCACGCTTCAGATAAGATGCAGGTACACAGACAGAGGGGGAATTCACAGGGTGCTTAGGTGTTTTTCACCCACAGGGAGGGACAAACTAGTGCATTTGTACCAAAAACTACTGCAGATTGTGAATCTCAACTCTTACTTTAGAGATAAGTGTCAGTTAGTGGCAAAACTGCCACACCATCTGCTTTCCCCTGACACCGACATCTCTTCCTCTTTCCTGCTAGCTCTTTGGGTGATGGAAGTAAAAAGGGGTTCCATGAGTTCAGGGACACTGAAAAAAGAGGAAAGATAATTTTATAAACTGGGAAATTCAAAGGAGACTAAAAGAATTAAGTTGCCTAATGCTCACTGAATTTCAGTGGGTGTTGGGTGCCTAACTCCCTTGGGATCCTTTGAAAATCTCACCCACATTCAGTGTAACCAGAGTTGTAGAGCATGGAGCTTTGTGCCTTTTTCCTTGCTTCCTATGTTACCTTTCTCCTAGTCGTTACTTTTCATAGTGAAAAGTATCCTACCTGAATGGTCTCCCACTGCAGAGAATTACCCTCTCACCCCTATGAGGGGTCAGGCTTGAGTCCTGTTGGCAGATTACTGTGAAGAAATTTATGCCACTACTTCCCATGGTGTGCCTACACGATGAAAACGAAATTCATCCCTGTTCAGTGGATCAGTACAAGCCCTATACACAACTTTAGACTATCTTTAAGAGTGTCAAACCAAAAAAATTTTTACAAGCCTGTGTGGGTATGTGTACATATTTTAAGAAGGATTAGATAAGGTTTCCATAGTTTAAATATCTAACACAGGTGATGTCATGCTGTCTGTAGAGGCATATGAGCTAGAATACCAGCTGCAGGGCATACTGTTAAGAAGCAGGCCACAGATCCCAAACTGGTAGTGAGTTCTATAGTGAGATTTCACCAGTCAAATAACAAAAGTAAGCTCCTCGGGCACTATACAGTAATAACATGGAGTCCCAGACAGTCCCTATGGGTATTCCTGTCTATCTTGCCACCTGTGCAAGCTTGACTTTGTGCTAGATGGTCTCTTTACAGCAAAGATCACAAAATATTCAGGTTACTCCCAATCCCAAAGGACCAGCTGCTTAATCCTGGTCAATTTGAACCTTAGATCTCGCTCCAAAGGCAATGCTTGTAGCCAATTACATAATAAACTAACTAAGGATTTATTAACTAAGAAAAATAAATGAGTTAGCTACAAGGTTAAAACAGGAAACATACACACACTAGTGAGTTGCAATCTTAAGTTTCAGATGGTGATAGAGTTGCTGAAATATATCAGCTCTATAAATCCTTTTGGGTTAACCCAGGTTAATTCTGGGAATCTCTTGCATATGTTCAGGAATCTTTGCACATTAGAGTCCAAACTGCCTAAAAAGACTCTAGTTCAGGGATTTTTATCTCCATCTTCCTCCTCAGTACAAGCTGATGGGGACAAGTACTTCTGCACATCCTCCTCTTTATGAGTGTGCAGGCAGCAATCAATGAAGTCCTTGTTGTTTCATTAACAATGGGCCGTTTGGATTCAATAGTCCTTCCTGATGGGTCAGAGATAACATCATGGGTATAAAACAATATTTCAGATGTGTTGATGTTTCTTTCCTGACAGGATGTATAGTTACAGAACAAAACATACAAATGTTATAAGTACAACTGATGCATGTAGCAAATTACAAACTTTTCATAAACGCTAAACACATTGTTACAAGTCTAATATTTATTTTAGCAATACAAACACATAGGTGAGTCACACTGGTTTCCAGCTGTGCTTTTGATAGTGTTCTTGTGAGGCATAGAGGCTTTGGCATGAGCGGGCACCTGGTCTACCAGCATCACAGGAGCATTTCTGCATAAACCAGGGGAAAAAGGCAAATGTATCTACTTCTAGTTATTTAAAGGAAATAGAGACTTGCTTTTATGACTCTTCTCTTTGGCTCCCCCCACCTTTCCCTCCAAAAGCGAGGGCAGTAGAATAAAGATTTGGGTGATTTCTGAGGTGTTGCTGCCCTGCAAACTCTTCAGGTTATGCTCACTGCAGATTGGAAATGGGCTTTGACCTCCTAATGTCTGGAATATGTTCTTCAAATTCAGGAGAGACAGGGCAGGGTTTCCTGGAAACAACAAACAGACTTTCAACTCCAAAAATGTGTTTTTCTGGCTGGGAATAAGCAAAAGAAGGCTTCATGACCGGGGCACTAGCTCAGTGCACCTAAGGAAATATACTGGGTCCTATTTGCTTCAAGTGCTTTACTTTTTTGCTCTATAGCCACACAAGTGTCGCAATAAGAAAATAAGAGAAACATTACTCAGACTTCAAGAGATGACAGACAAAAACTCCCTCAATAACATCAAATGGAAAAAATGATTTGCTGCAGAGGATATTAAATGCTGTTGAGGTACACCCTGGGCCAGAACATTAACCATTTCTATTTTGACATTTTTTATGTTGTTAAAAACAAAAAATAAAGCAAATGTCTCTTAAAATCTGATTAAACTTCTTGGGGACATCACTTTTGAATATCTGAGGGAAGGGGCAATATTGTTTAGGGCTAGACTATACCTTTGGCCTTTGGGATACAGCCATGGGTAGGGCATTGTGAAGCTGGATTACCACATTGAAAGCTTGGGGCTGGACTGATTTCTAGGGTTGGGGGGAGGGCAGGAAGGAGGCAGAAGGGAAGCATAGGCAGCAGCTTTTAGTGTAGTCAACTTGCTCTATGAGCCAGTAGAGATGGTAATTGAGGAGCATTACCCTGTTTCATCCCCATTCAATTTGTGGTCCTGGGTGCCCCAAAATGCAGGGAGAGAACTTTTCCGAGCACAAAGGCCGTAATTGTCTGGCCTTCATGCCCTGCAAAAGGGCACTTAACAACTTCAGTTGTGGAACATTTGCTGAGAGAGCTAGCTGGTCGCATGGTGCTGGCTCACCTTTCTCTCCAACTGTTAAATTGCATTAAAGGCAGCTAAAATACAGCAAACGCTTCCCTAATATTAATTTTCAATGTAAGCAATTGGCATGGTTTCCAGGGGCATGGTGTGCAATTGTGATGGACAGGAGACTCACTCAGTTGCAAAGAGGTGGGTCGTGAGGCTGTCTCTATTAAAGTGTGGCCTACTCTATCAAAATACCAGTGATGGTAGCTGTAAATGTTTGTGTGTGTGTTGCACCCCACCCCAAAAATACAAAACAAAAAGAACACTAAGATTGCTAAGTCAAGCACTCCAAAGTTAGAAATAAGATTGTCTGTGCAACCTTCATTTGACACCCTTGTCTGTATGCATTATGACAGTCTTTAATTACATAATCACCTACTATTTTTTTCCTCACACAATGCCTGTCTCGTCCAGTGCACACTTAGTGAGCAGGTATTCAAGAGTTTGTTTTAGCGTCATTGTTCAATGCATGGTCCTGCTGTGATGCTTCCTAGGGGTACCCAGTGTTGTGAGGCACCTCACTACCACCTGCTGTTTGTGCGAGGAAGCCTCATCTCTGCCTTCAAGGGGTCAGTCCTCCAACTCCACTGGCCAAGGCAACATAAGCAATCTGCTCTATCTCTTCACAGGCCCTTCTGTCTCTCAACAGGATAGCGACAAGCATCCTCCAGCCCCAGAGCCCACCCAGCATCTCCCTGGAATGTCCAGCTCCTGCTCCACTGGACACACAGTGTTCACAGATCCACTGCTTCCAAAGACATAGTGCAGCCCAGTTTACCAGTTACACCTCAAACCACTGCTCTGCTTAGCACACAACACTCAGGCACATTTATAGTGAAACCAAGAATAGGTTTATTTAGCAAAACCTAGAGAGTCAAAGTAATAGCAAGTTGAAGTATAGGAAACAATTGGTTACAGATGAAGTTATAATATGCATTCTGAATCCTACACTTAATTAACACAATACTGTCATGTCTAATAAAATATTGCTCACCAATGCTTTACAGCCAGGCTGGCTGTGACCCTAATCTCATGAGACGACCCATACTGTCAGTTTGCCTCACCAGTGAAAGATTCAGGGAGTCTCTTAGTTACCCTCACATATATCAGAACAATCCTTTGTCCATATTCATAAACAGGAAGCTCTCTGCTGATTGTTCCTTCCCATGGCTTTCCTCTCTTGTTGATTTCACTGCTTGATTAGCATCTGGCTCAGTATGCAATAGATCCCCCCTTTGTGAAGTGGAATACACAATACACATATGACCAGACAGGGAGATAAGGGTCTGTTATCTCTTGTCTCAAATAAGCCTGTCTGAAGCATGTCTCTTTCTGGTCACCTGCCTCACCTTTAAGACCTTAGGCAGATTTTCATGGGGAGAGGAGAACTCACATTCCTGACATAAGGATAACACCTCTGCGAAATTTCAATCGCTACTTCAAAACCTGACAGAGTTTCTCAATGAAACGGTTGTATGAATTTATATATGAGAAATCTTAGAGGGAAACACTTCAGCGTTACGCTTGTGCATTTGACTTCCTTCTTTGGCTTTTTAAAAACAACATGCATAATCAACATTCTTTAGGTGTTGACCAACTTTTTTGCTTCAATTTTCCCATAAAAATGATAAGATTCGGTTATTAAAGTAAAGAGACTATCACTTAAATAAAACCAAACCTGCCACGATTATCTTAGTAAACTCAAGACAGGTTCTAAAATGTCCATAAATGCTATATACTGTAGCTGGTTCTACATTAATACTGAGTGTTCTTTTTCACTCTCTTTAAATCTAATTATCTTTCTGTTGCTTATTCTTCTTCTGATCACTTATTTAATTAAGATTCAAGTTCCTTTTCTTTTGGTAACTTCTCTGCCCCAGCTTGTTCAAAAGCAACACTACTGACTCTTTGAAAAGAATCACAGTTGATTTCTGGGCACTTCCGTTGCTGTTATTGATCCTGGAGCTCATCATAGGACTCATTACTAAGGCAAAGCTTGTAGGTCACTACAGTACACAGTTAAGCACTGTAAAATCATGGCAGAGGGCTAGAGATGAGTGGAATACTTCCAGTTTGTCACTTGGAGGGGAATTTGAGATCTGTCAGAACTTCAGCTTATTCAGCAGTCACTGATTCCAGCGAGAACAAGCCAGCAATTCTCTTTAATACTTGGATGGCCAAGTAAATCCTGTTGCCCTGTTGCCTCACTTGCTAATTTTCCCACTGCTTTATTTTGAAGATTACAAGCTGTTTGGACCTACGTAATTCTAAATTCTGTGGCCCTAGTTTCCTTTCATGAGATTTTAGATGTCTGGTTCTGTTGAACTGGCTAATGTTGTGCATGCCGCAGACCAAAATCAACAGGCAGTTGCTTGGCTCTGACAAGTACCTGGCTCCTTCAAGAATTTATGGAAATTAAGGATCATTTTACACCTTTGACATCTCTGGTTAGTTTCCAGCACTCTTCTTCAGAGGACCCATTACATACATCCTGCCTGCTCTTTATCACACTGTTAAACGTCAGATTCTATCACCATTACTTGTATTAAATCGACTTGTGCAAATAGCCCCATAGAATTGGATGTGACTCAAATAGACAGAATCTGGCCCAAAAAGGCAAACTACCACTTCATTTATAACTTCTTATTCCTCTCCCTAAGTTTTGTTACACTCCTGTGCCAGGCTCTTCAAGCAAATAAGCTGAGTGAAATTTTCCAGTAAAGCTTTGGGCAGGGCCATATAACTGAGACAGCACTTGTGAAAGTCTGCATGCCTTATTCTCTTAGGTATCTGTCTTCAGCATCTGACATGGTGCTTCACAATGTGCTTTGCACAATAGTATAATCCAGTAAATTAGGGCAGGTCTTCACTAGAAACTTTTGCCACTATAGCAAAATCAGTTAGGGGTGTTATTTTGTGTGACCTTTCTATACTAGCAAAACCCCTAGTGTAAACATAGTTATTACTCGCATAAAAATGTATTTTCAAGCATAGTTTATTTCACTTATTGAACCAGTATAAGATACACCAGCAGAAGTACTTTTTGGCCAATATAACCTGTCTACACTGGGAAAGTTTGCCAGTGTAGCTTTACCAGCAACCTTTTTCTAGTATAGACCTGGCCAATGGGCTAATGAAGTCTGAAATGTATGAACATGGGCTAAGCTTGAGACCATGCAAGCTGTTGTATTTGAATTAGAGAGAGATCCCTTAGGGGTCATAAAGTAAAAGCTGGTAGTTTCCTTTGCATCTGAAGAATCTAGTCTGAAAACAAGTTAGAACTAGCTTCTGCTGGCATGATATTCTTCTGTACATAGTCTAGATGAAATGTCATGAGATACTGAGAAGATGAGTTGGCATCTATATTGTTCTCTGAAAGTTTTTGGTCTTTTCTTTGGTATTTAACCAAAACCCATATTGAAAAGTCTTACAGATTTATATAGGGGTAAAACCAACAGAACAGGAGTGGCAAAACTGCAGCTCGCAAGCAGCATGTGGCTCTTCTACAGTTAAAGTGTGGCTCGCAGAGCCCCCTCATTCCCGCCTACCAGACTGGGGTGGGAAGCTTGGATCTTCATCCCTGTGGTAGAGAGGTGAGGCTAGGTCTTCTGCCCAGCGGGAACGGCAATCTAGGCCTTCAGCCCTGCAGGAGATGCCTACCAGGGCTCAGGGCTTCAGCCCTGTGGGGCACACCTGCTGGGGCTGGGGCTTCAGCAGGAGTGGGGCTGAATCCCTGAGCCCTGGCAGGTGCCTCCTGTGGGGCTGAAGCCACAAGACCCCGCTCCCTACAGGGTAGAAGCCCCTTGCGCAGCACCCTGCCACAGGGCTGAAGTCCCAAGCCCCAGCAGGTGTACCCAGCTCTCGAACTTCTAAAGATTATAATATGCAGCTCGGAGGGTCAGTAAGTTTGGTCACACCTGCAATATAATGTATATGTTAATAATATCCTATAGAAATGAATATACAATGCTAAATTTTTTAGGTTTTGTGAACTTTGAGTTCTAAAAAAGGATTTTGATTCTCTATTAAATTCTGTAGAATGGTCAAAATAAACCTATAAAATAGTTATTTTGTGTTTCAATTCTATATGATTTGTATAAGGAAGTTAAGCATTGGTTATGAAAGTGTAAGTGGGTGATCTTAGATTGGTATATCTAGAAGACTAGCTATTGATATGTATCTAAGAACCTCATAAACATTAATTTATTCTTGCAATGATCTTGTGAGTTTAAAAAGTATTATCTCCATTGTACAGATGCAGAACGGAGGCACTAAATGGCTTGCTCATAGTCACACAGGAACTGTGTGGCTAAATCATAAATTGGACACAGATTTCCTGAGCCTCAATCCAGTGTTTTACCCAAAAGATTTCCATTTCCACCAATGACTGCTTTTAATCACCTTCGACTAGTACGCAGGAGTGTACAATTTGATTAGAAATACTCTACTTTTCAGTACTTCAAGTTCATCTGTTTTGCATTGCAGTTTATTATCATAATACTTTATGATTATTGAGTAATTTGTGAATATCACAGTGTGGTAGCGTTGGGACTAATGCAGATTATCGGGCAGTGAAAAGATATGTGACTAACTTCCAGTAATGCTGTAAACACAAGCTGGTTAAATTCTTTTCTGGTGCTAAAATGGTGGTCACAAACACGGGTGATACATCTTAAGAGCCTTTGCCTGTATTGTCAGCTGAAAAGAGGAAAGAAAATGCAAGAATTAGCAAGAGACCTGGTGGGTCTGAAAGGCTGATAAACATGACAGTTTTCACCTGATCAATAGTGCCAATACAGGAAAACCCAGGAGTCTGCTCCAGAAAAGCTTAAATGGTCCTTTGCAAGTCTTCTTCCTTTGTCATGAGTCAGTGTGGAAGGATCTAGTCGTCTTAAGTTCCTCAAAATGGCATTTTCCAACCTCATTCATGGCTGACCTCATGTTCCACTTCCTTTTACTTCAACTCTGTAAACATTCTGTAGAAGCATACCTTATTCTGCACGCTGGAAATGATCCCATCACTTTAGTCATCTTGTCCTCAACTGGCGCAAGGCTGAAACTTGTTGGGATTGTTTCAGTATCTCCTCATCTGTAACAAAATCAAGCCAACAAATGTTAAGAGTATGCCATAACTTTTGACTTTGAAAACTGTTTCATTTTCTCTCAACTGCTTTTAATAGCCTTTTTTCTGCTCCATATAGCACAGTTATCATCACCACCACATTGAACACTCATATCTTAGCTGTTACACAGACATCTTGCTGCCCAGAGGCTTTCGAAGACACTGAAATGCCATTGATGCAAGACCAATCTGACTTGTGACTTCTTCAGTTACAGAACTTCCTGCTGTCAACTTACTACCCAAACAGATAAAACTATTCACCCATCTTTTATGTCATTACTAGCTATGTGCAAAGTTGGTAGGTCATTCATTTCCATTTGATAGGAGGCATACATAACTTTACTTTTATCACCATTGATCTTAAGTCCCATAGATTGTGCAATTTTTCACAGCTTTTCATTAGCTATAGTTGGTCAGTAGTCTCTTCAAGTAAGGTAGTATAATCCGCTTACTTGAGATCCTCTAAAGATGAGACTAAATTTCACACTTTCTACTTTGGATTCCATCCATTTTGTCATCAGGTTATCTATTAAAATGTTAAATAATGTAGATGAGAGAATTTTTAGCATACTCCTGATTCTACACAAAACCAGTCTGTAATTCAACCATTGACCCTCATACAAATAAATGTACCATGGTAAAGTTCCTCCACTAGGCACACTAAATCCTCTGTCACCCCATACTGACATAGCAATAACTACAGTGCTGATCAACACTCTGCATCAAAAGCAGTTGCAGAGTCTATAAACATGATGCTAGCTTCCTTTTGTCACTCTAGTCATTTTTCTGTAACATTCTGAAAAGCACATATGGCATGGACTGTAGCAAAGCGTATATAGCATGGATTGTAAACCACACAGGCTGTCTCTCATTTTATGCTTGAGACAATATTTCAGTTGGTTCAGTGGTATGATTGTAAACACCTTCCCTGGCACTGACAGCAGCATTATTCCCCTATAATTTGAGCAATCCCCTATAATTTTTCCCTTTTTAAGAAATAGGATGATGCAGTCCCTTTTCTAATCTTCTGGAACACGACGGCTCCACCAGACTTTTAAGTGGACTCTGTGAAGCCAGGAAACTAAAATCTGGACCTCCAGTCCTTAATATTACTGCTGGAATGTAGTCAAGGCCACGTGCTTTATCATCTCATAACTGCTTGACTGCAAGTATTGCTTCCTTTAATGTCACTGGCCTGTTTTCTGCTGGGTATATTTTTGGATTAAGTTATAGTTTACCTCTCAGTGGGGATCTCTTAATTAATTTGCAAAACTGCTTATGCCAGTGGTTAAGCTGTGCATCAATATCTTGGCAGTGTTTTCTATTCTTGTCCTTACCTGGTGGAAGCTGTGATAATGGACACCCAATTAGGACATTTAAAGGCTCAAATACGCATTTCTGGTCATGTCTTTTAGAAGCTTCCTCGGTGTGCTGTGCCATACTCTTCCACCCTTGATTATGGTAATTCTGACAGACATTCTTACCTGCTTGTTGAAAACATTTCTTTTCGTCTACTGCTCATTTACTTGTGTTGGGTAGCATCTTACTCCACAAATGCTCTAAAGTAATACTATTTGTGAATAAGGGTGTTGGAATCTGGACCTGTGATTCCATTAATTCTGTCAGAAATCAAGTCCTCTCTCCTTCCCTACCACACATCCTGATTTATCTTCTTCCCCATAATCTCCCCTCCCTTTGCTGCAACTCCAAACCATTTCCCCGTGCCAGCAAGCATTTGCCTGTATAATTTATTTTCTATTAAAAAATGGCTTGAGTGCCTTCTGAATTTTCTGCTGTACTCAGATTACATTTCTCCAAAATATTTTTTTTTGTAAAGTTGACAGATGCAGATTATAGCAACATGCTTCTTTCACCCCCTACAAGATTTCTACTGAGATTTGATTTGAACTCACAGCACTGAGGTGTTGCACAGGTTTGATGACTGAAATGTTTCTCCCACCTACCCCAACTTCTGAGGGATGGCTATCAGCCCCCTCAACCTCCCTCTCCGCACACACTCAATGTAATCAGTTTAATTTGTGGGTGTTAAGGACATGCCTAAAATGAAAGCTAAACTCTTTTACCAATAACATTGTGATTTTTTGCTTCTGCAGAGGTTTAGTGGGTGGCTGGCAGTCTGTGTGGGCAACTCTTGAGCAACTGAGACCCGGGTGCGATGACCCCAGTCATGGCTTGATCCCTATCTGTGAGCAAAATTATGTTGGTAGAATTAACAAAATTACAAAAAACTGTTTTTTTAGGGGGGCTGTATCTCTGGAACCCCTGGTCAAATGTCCCCAAATTTGGATCACTCATCCTAGCCAGTGCCCTCATGAGGCACACAACATTTCAAGCACTCTGAGTAACTGCAGATTTTGGAGACATAAAAGAGTCAAATTTCTTGCTATGGAAATCTGTAAATATCTAGATGTATCTGTACAATGGGTATTATGGATTTCAGGGATGCATAGCTTGACTTCACACTGCATGTACTCTAGCTCATAATCTTTCTCTAGTGTGAACTAGTACGTCTGGTATCAGGCGGTAGCCGTGTTAGTCTGTATCCACAAAACCAACAAGGAGTCTGGTGGCACCTTAAAGACTAACATTTATTTGGGCATAAGCTTTTTGGGCACAAGTTTTTTACCCACGAAAGCTTATGCCCAAATAAATCTGTTAGTCTTTAAGGTGCCACCAGACTCCTTGTTGTTAATATGTCTGGAAGAATCAAAAACATCCATTTTGTACTGTATTCCAATTGAACATTGGCAAAATAACAATAGCAAACATATATTTGGCCACATCTGTGAAGTTCTGCTAGTGTCCAAATTACTATGACACAGTATCCATTCAATGAGATAAACTAAGGGAAAAAAACATAACAGGAGTTTTACATATACATATCCCCTTTCTTGTTGCAGAAAAGATGTCATGTTCTCACAGGGAAGTTGCTCCAGAGCAGCAAGCTGACTAAAGAGAACAATGAAAGGAAGTAACAGGGCATTTCCCAGATCTGGCAATCTGCTGCTTTACCCTATAGACTACAGATCTAGGGTGAACTTTCAAGAATCTATTAATTTTTCTAACACCAGATTCAGTGCAAGGGGATTTAATATGAAATCAGAGAATGACATGCGCATATTTCCCACTGCATAAGAAAGATAGGCAGTATGGCAAGAGACCACCCTGACTTAACCAGCAGCTCTTCCAAGATCTGAAACTCAAAAAAGAGGCCTAAAAAAAGTAGAAACTATGTCAAATTACTAAGGATGAATATAAAAAATAACACAGGTATGTAGGGACAAAATTGGAAAGGCCATGGCACAAAACGAGATTAAAGACGTCATCGAGATAGAGACATAAAGGGTAACAAGAAAACATTCTACAAATACATTAGAAGCAAGAGGAAGACCATGGATAGGGTAGGCCCATTACTCAATGAGGGGGTAAAAACAATAACAGAAAAGAGGAAATGGCAGAAGTGCTAAACGACTTTTTTGTTTCAGTTTTCACCAAAAAGATTAGTAGCAATTGGACATCTAGCATAGTGAACACCAGTGAAAATGAGATAGACTCAGTGGCTAAAATAGAGAAATAAGTTAAAAATCGCTTAGACACATTAGATGTCTTCAAGTCATCAGGTCCTTATGAAATACATCTTAGAGTACTCAAGGAGCTGACTGAGGACATAGCTGGGCCACTAGAAGATGGGAGAGATGCCAGAAGACTAGAAAAAGGGCAAATATAGTGCCAATCTATAAAAAGTGAAGTAAGGACATAATACTAATACTTAGTCCTGCGATTAGTGCAGGGACTGGACTAGGTGATTTCTCAATGTCCCTTCCAGTCCTATAATTCTATGATTCTATATTACATCTTTGGCCTTAAAGTGTTTGTCATTTTCTGTTTCTCTGACTTCCTTCCTAATTCCTTAATTTAGGTTATCAAAATCTGGATTCCTTAGATTCTCTCAGAAGGCAACTTTCTAAGTAGATACTTCTTTGTTTATTTTTTATTGATAATACAGTAGGACCCAGAGGCCCAGCCAAGATCAGGATCCCATTAGCCTAGGTACTAGCACAAACACAGATGGCTAGATCAGTACTTTATGATCTTCTCTGGACAAAGAGAAGCCCAGGAAATAGATTGTGACCCTGTAGATCACATTTGGCCTCCCTGTCTCCCTTCTTCTCTGGTGAGGATATAACTATGGAAGTATGCATTCCATTTTGGCTGGGAAAATCTCATTTTTAAGTTCTGTTTTGGACGGCTTGACTTTTTTTGGCAAAACTAAGCATGTGTCTCATTTGCTCTTGGCCGAACATTCCTCCGTGCCAATGCGACACATACAGTTTTGTCAAAAAGTTTTCCATGACATCAGCTCAGGCCAGCCCCATGTGGCAGAGATCAAGCAAACAGTGATGCCAGGCAGCTTGGGCAAGTGGTTACACCAGACAGCTTGAATGAGCAGCAACTCCAGGTGCCATGTGGCTGGCCTGAGCTTGCCTGGCATCACTACTTACTGGTGCCCCATTTTCAATTTAGGGAAATATGCTCAACATAGATATAACTGTGTTGGGCCTATACCTGGTACAGGTCAGCATGCTAGCACAGCTGTGCTGGCTGGCATATTGGGGATATGCAGCCATGGCTCCATCCAGTCCCAGCCCCATCTCCACCCCTTCTTGCTATCCTTTCCTCTCACTCTCCCACTCCCCTTCTCTGCAGGGAAGGAGTGGGTCTGCCAGTGTTTTTGTACAGTTTCTAGCAATACAAATAGATAATAATGTGCCATCCCTGTGGTATATAAGCATACAAACAGTCAAAAAGACAGCATACTTCGTACACTCTACCTTGGAGATCTTTGTTTGAAGTCTCTCATTCTCCATTCTACTTTTTCCTACTCTGCTACCACAAGGTTCTGATTTATGAAGGGAAGAGCAAGACAGCACAACAGTAATTCATTGCATTAATAGGTGTCATACAAATATCATTTTATTCTCCTCAAGCTATTAATCTGTGCCATGGAATTACTTTGCCTGGAAGTTTTTTCTCTTGGCTGTCTTATAAATAAGGCTGTTTCACAAGTTCGTTGGATCTTATGCAATGGCTTTAGAATTCTGTACACAAATGGTGATTTCCCATGGGCTCTCAGCAATGCCATCCCAGTGTTAATAATTTTCAATACAAGGAATGAAACTGGCTGTTGATAATGCTTCTTTGTAAAACCATGTTATATCAGAATTCTCCTCTCCACTCTTATCAGACCTATAGGTACATCTGCATACGTAGTAGCCTTTTTTGTCTGTGTCTCTGTGTCTCCGTTATTCACTGATTCACAAGTAGTTTGCAGAGGAATTCGGGGTATAATGAAGAAGGGGAAAAAGGGAAGGATATTGATGTTGGAATCCTACCATTCAGCACTGAACTATTTACAGAGCAGCGGTGGGGAGAATATAAAGTATGAGAGACTGAGACTGATGTCACTGTCCCACCTATCTCTGATGTTTTTAATTGGTGCCAGCTATTTCCATTTCATTACATCAATGACACTCTTAGTAGCACTTTTCTAGGGTGTCTAGCCATGTGATTTATTAATGCTTCCCACGGCATGCAAAAATGACCTCAAATACCATGCTTGTTTTGTCATATTCTTTAAGTATTTCACATCAAATGATGCTATTTGTATTTCAGCATCATTAAAGTGCTGAGAGGATGGTTATTGGTGTGGGGGGAAAGCATGTTATTTTTTATTTGGCCATTTTGCTTGTCATCCATCTTTCTGGAGCTGTGTCATGAATCCATAAGTAAGCAATTCTTCCTGTCAGCATGCCGTATAGATCCAGTGCTCGCAAAGAAATCCAGAGCTGAACTCTCCAATATTCACTTAGAATGTTGTCAGTTTTGAGTCTAGGTTTTTGAAGCAAGCTATCACTTTATTAGCTCCTTCTGATGAGCAGTTCATTGTGTGGGTCATTCAAAATAAAAACTAGTTTTTGGGTGCCGATTTGCAGAAAAATAGCAAAACCAATTAAAGCACAGAAGTTAGCTCTTTTTAGTTATACAAACAACTTGGATTGTGGGGGGGAAGGGAGTGAAGGCAGGAAGTGGAAAAACCCCCTTTAACAGGTTCTTACACATCCATATTGTCTATCCATCTGTCTCAAGGTTTTGTATAGCACCCATTACTGTCATGTCTAAGCACCGTAAGAAATTCTCTGTGTATTTTCAAAGAGAACTTGGGCCAAACACAATATATCCCTTTAATAACTTTTGTAAGCAAGACTTGCTGTTGTGTTTCAATGCACACGTACATAAAATGGGAATTCCATCATCCTTCCTACTTTGAATGGCAATGGGAAATTAAATGTCTGCATGGTGAACCTCTGTGCCTCCATGGTGGTTCTTAATCTGTGAAACGTTCCCTACTCACCACTAATCTAGCAGCCAGGCAACACTGGGGCTAGGTCTGTAGAAGGTTCTGCAGCCACAGGCTGCCATCAATCTCAAACATAGACATGTACTACGTCACAGTCTGAGCTCTTATCAGTTCAGAAAGCATGATGTGCTTTCCTCTTCCCTTCCTATATGGAATGCCAATGCCTTTCCACCCTCTCGTGTGTTATCCCCCAGTCTGCTGGAGAGGTCTCTGCTGCAGTCTAGTGCAGTCATGTGTAGAATATCCTCTCAACATATAGACCCTCAGGGAAACAACTGGGACCTTTGAGATGAGGGCATCCATAGTGAAAACAGAAGCAAATGTTCAGCAACAGATCTCATGTGTGTCCTGCCATATTATAGGCCACAGTCTTCCGTGCATGAATTAACTTCAGTGACTTAGTCCCTTAGCAGAACTCATTCATCACTGAGATATGAGCAAGTTCCAAATGCCAGCATCCATGCATGATGCATGATTTCGCAACACAGCTGAATGGGTTAATTTCTCTCCAGCCTGTCTCAGCTTTAAAAAACAAAACCTTAAAATAAAGCAAGAACAAAATCCATCTCTGAGGGTGAGTTCAGGGCTCAGCACACCACTAAAGCCTGAGTCTGAGACTACATGAAAGAGTTGCAGGCAAAAATCCACCTACTGGTGCCTTTGCAGGCCTTGCATGCTGCAGAAGGAGGGAATGAACAGAACAGGTAATCAGCAAGTGATGGGCTACTAGGATGATTCGAGGAATGGAAAACCTGCCTTATGAAAGGAGACTCAAAGAGCTCGGCTTGTTTAGCCTAGCCAAAAGAAGGCTGCGGAGGGATATGCTTGCTCTTTATAAATATATCAGGGGGATTAACATTAGGGAGGGAGAGGAATTATTTAAGCTTAGTACCAATGTAGACACAAGAACAAATGGGTACAAACTGGACATTAGGAAGTTTAGACTTGAAATTAGACGAAGGTTTCTAACCATTAGAGATAGAGGAGTTGAAATTCTGGCAACAGCCTTCCAAGCCGGGATGTGGGGCAAAGAACATATCTGCGCTTTAAGATTAAGCTCTGATAATTTATGGTAAGTCCGGACCCATTATTATAGATAATAGTTTAATTTTGCAATCTGATCTTTGATTATCAGCAGAGTAAGTCTGCCCAATGTTCTGTATGGAGGATGTTTGATGGGATGGATCTGAGTACGCAGAGAATCTTTCCGAGTGCTGGTGAGTGAGTTCATTGTCCACAATGCTGCGCGGTTAGTGATGCCGATATTTGGTGGTCCCGGAAGGATGTTCTCCAAGGGGGCAGTGGCAAGGCCCTGGAGGTTTTACCCTTCCCTCGTGCCCCAGGCGGGGGATGGGGATACCTTGCTGGGTACTTGAGGTGGACCCAGCCCGTTCCTTGCTGTTGCTTGTTCTAAGAGCTGCGAGTGCGATATGCTGGACCTACCCTGACTGATTCCCACTTATTGTGCTCCTGACAGTCGTTGGCCACCCCTGTCTCAATGTGGCGCAAATGGCCGTCAGCAGCGTTTTGGCTGTTTAACCAAACAAGGCTGTGGTTCGAGAGCCCACCAGGACGGCTGCATTAAGTTCATTGCTGTTTCCTGCGGGAGCCTCGCGGCCAGTCCCATTTATGCTGGCCTCTTGGGGCCTTCAGTGCTTTTCAGCTGGAGGCCCAAAAGAGCGCTGCGGGATGGCCATTCAGAAAGCCGGCTCCCCAGCAGCCGTGCCGCGGAGGCTAAGGGCTTAATCTGGAGGCGAGCCACAAAAACTTTCAGCCGGGAACATTTTGCCTCCCTTCCCGCCTAGCCGGATGGAACTCCATCCAGCACAGGTGGACCAGGGCAGAGTTCATCAGACAGGTCTTGCAGTAGGGAGACTCAATTCAGTGTGAAACATGGGGTCATCTCCCTATCGCCCATCAGCCAGAGGGGCTGTGGCATCCCCTTCCCTGAAATTTCCCAACGCCCCGCCTCCTCAGTGTCAGTTACATGCAGCGCTGCCAATGTTGTCATTGGTTGCAAATTTGAATGAAATTGAAACATTAACACACACTTAAAAAAGCAGAGACAACATATGGAAAAAATATTGTAGACCTGAGAAAAGTAAATAGGTTTGGGAAAGTCGGAGACAGAAGCCGGGTTTCCTCACCCAGCTGTTGTGGTTTGCTGATCAATGCGAGTTCGCATTGCTTCTCGTTGGCATGTTTTGGGCCACATGCTTAGAATTTCAAATGATCGATTTGTAAGCGACCTGCGCAATTATTGAATATGTAGTGAACTGAGCTGCTTCCCCTGACAGCTGCCCCATAGCGAACTGCCGCATCTCGAAGGTGGGCGAGAGGCTTTGGAACCAGACTGTATTTACATGAACTTCACCTACTCTGCCGGTGTCAAAGGTATCCTACGACGAGAGCTGGGGCTGCCTCTGCTCTATGGTGCCTGTGGGTAGGAGGATTAAGGTGTTAGAAGGGCTCAAGTAGCCATGGAGTTGGACTCTTCCTCCTACCTGCCAAGGCCTGACTTTTAATCCCAGCCTCTGGGCACTCCTTTCTATGCAAGTGCCATGAGGCCGAGGAAAAGTGTCGGTTAGGGAAGGCCAAAGGGCCAAGGCTTGTGAAACATCAGGGTGCGAGCAGCAAGTAATCCCAACTTACTCAGGGTAGGCAGTTCTAGAGCCTAAGCCGATTGTGGCCATCCAGCCAAAGCCCTGGCTCTAGGAGGTCGTGAGCAGGTGAGGGGAAAGCATTCACTCTTACACTGCCGGTCGAACAGGGGAAAGTGGAGCTGCTGTGTGGGGGTTTACCAGAAGTGCTATG